>NW_026110205.1:0-69000 GCF_013377495.2 Cygnus atratus | reverse complement strand
CTCGCGTGGTGCCTCTGCCTCGCCGCGGGGCTCCCAGCCTGTCTCAGCTCCCGTCTCCCTGCCCGGAGCCCGGCAGAGCCCGCCGGGCGCCTCTGGTGCCGTTGCCCTGAGGCGGGCCATGGCCTCATCCCCGCCGCAGCACGCAGAGGGTCTTGGGGCTCCTCAGGGGCCGTCGGGAGCCACCGTCGGTGCCTGTCGGCTCCAGGAGAGGCAGCCTGGTGGGCTGCACGGCGCGGCTGCCCGTGGCGACCTGGCCCTGCTGCAGCGGCGCCGGTGGCTGAGGAAGCTGTGCATCAACTGGCGGGATGCGGAGGGGCGGTAAGGGGCAGCCAGTGCCTGCAGCCAGGCCCTGGCCCTGCCTGGAAGCGCCCAGCCCAGGCGGAAGCGCTCTGGGCCCTGGGCCGGCCCGTCGTGGTCTCTCTGCCTTAACGTAGCATCTGGAATTTGCAGGACACCTCTGCATCTTGCTTGCGCCAACGGCCACGTGGATGTCGTTCAGTTTCTGGTTAGGAAGAAGTGCAAGCTGAACCCACGTGACAATTTGAAGAACACGCCCCTGATGAAGGTACGTGAAAACACGACGCCGTTGCTGTAGATGGGGCTTGTTGGCTCCGCTCTGAGGGCCGATGGCTTCCTGGCGGCATTCTTCACGTAGGCCCGCGCAGACACAGGGGCGCTGCAGTCAGCGCAGAATGGGCACGTGTTCCCTGACCTTTGGAGACCCTCTTGTTTTCCCGCGTTGGGAAGCTCTCTCTGACAGAGAGAAGCGTAGGCGTTGCAAGTCATTCCTTTCCTGTCTCTGGTTTCCAGGCGGTAGCATGCAAGCAAGAAGGCTGCGTGGCTGTTCTGCTAGAGCACGGCGCTGACCCAAACGTCACAGATCGTGGCGGCAACACTGCCCTTCACCTCGCTGTCCACACTGCTAACGTGTTTGTAGCGGGGGTCTTACTGCAGCACAATGCCCAGATTGATGCTCGGAATCAGGTAACCTGGTAGCTTGGGCAAGGCTGTCCTTCAAAAAAAAAAAAAAGTGACTTCACTTTTCTCTCCTGTGCTAAGGTAGATTCTCTCTCCTTTCAGCTGGGATACACGCCGCTCGCTCTCGCAGTCTCCCAACGTTGCAAAGGGATGGCAGAGTTCCTTCTGGAAAAAGGAGCCGACGTGAATGCGCGAGATTGCTCTGAAAGGTGAAGGGTTTTTCAAAAGTTCGCCTGGGTTTCCTTAGCATTGCTCAAGTGAAATTGATCAGAGGCATAGGAACGACCTTTGCAAAAGAAGCCGGAGCCGCACCGGAGGAGTTCCTTCTGCATGCCTTGTGAAAGCAGATCTGCGCGTGGCTGCGGCCTTCCTGCAGGGGGTGTTTTCCACGCTGAGGGCTGCACGGAAAGCATTGTCTGCGGTGCCCCCCAGCACACAATGCACAGCCATTCTGAAACCTTGCCCTTTGCTCAGCAGCATTGCTGTTAAGCAGGAGAGGGAGAACTTGCCTGGAGACCTCCTGAGGTCCTGTCCAACAGGAGTTCGCTCGTGCTTTGCCTTTGCTTTCGCTGTCCCTGTAGGAAAGGGGGGGAATGCGTTGCCTGGGAGGCAAGTGGGGAGGGGACTAAAACAACGGCAACGCGATGTCTGCAGAAGCTGATGTCTTTTCCACCTGGTTTTGGATGCTACAGGACCGTTCTTATAATTGCTGCTGTTGTGGGGGATATGGACATCATGCGACTTCTTCTTCAGCGTGGTGCTGACCCTTCCTCTGACGGACATCACCAGGCATGACAGCCAGGCAGTTACTTAGCAACTCTCCATAGCCAAGAGTAAGTGTTCTGCATCGTTCATTGCCCGGGGGTTGTCCAAATGTCCGTGCTGTCTTATGGACCGCTTGGTAGAGGCACCAAAGTTTAAGGAGGCGTTGAGACCTTTGTGTCAGCTGGGCTCAGCGGCATCTTCAGATGCATCTCCTTCCCGCATCCTTTTTCAATAGTAGCCTGGGTCTGCAGCAAATTTTTGTTTATTTATCTTCTAAGGTTTAGTTAAGAAGCAAACGTGCAAGTGGTCTCTTCCAGAGCCCCAAGTTACCCTCTGCCAGGCTGGTCAGAGGATAACAGCTGTCCAGCAGCGGGGAGTTACTCTATAGACAGGAAGAGGCGTCTATAGACTGACTGAAGGTGCCTGTAGTGAATATGAAATCTGTAAGAGTAGCGCAAGCAGCAGTGTGTGCGTAACCCTTTATCAACTGGCTCTGAAGCTGTACAGGCTGGACAATGAACGGCTGCTGCTTTTCTAGTGAAGACTGTAGGCAAGGCTGTGGTTATTGTTATCCAAATGGATTCCCTTTCTTTCCGTCCGTAGTCTTACTGAGGAACGGGAGGAACCCGTGAGGTCTCAAACCACGGGAGAGTCTTCTGCAGATGCTGCAAAAGGCACAACAGTACCCGACAGCTCCTGCCCGGTGACAACTGGTGGGTACCGATTAGGCACACTTGCACTGAGCGGAGTAGGCGGGATCCTTCAAAGTGGACGAGATGATGTGGAAAACCCACTCTGGCCTGTAGCAGAATAATAACCCATTTTTGGGATGCAGGGCTTGAGTGATGGGGAGAAGTAGAGTGAAGGAAACACTCGCCGTGACTGGTTTCTTACCTCCTTTGCAGGTGGTGTCCTAGCAGCAGCAGAAGCGGAGCAAGAGGAAGATGATGACTCTTGTGAATCCTTTTCAGCAAGTGGAATAGCGGAAGGTGCAGAGATGCAGATCCTGAAATCTGCCGAGAAGCCTGGAAAGATGGAGATGGACGCTCAGTTGGCTCAGAAGCTATCTGAAGGTTAAACCCCTCAGAGGGAAACGGTTGTCATGGGGTCAGAGCTGTGAGCTCCTAGACCATTTTTAAGTGGCAACACCTAGGTGTCTGGCTTCTGGGAAGGTTTCGGGCAGTGCATCTCACAGAGGGGCGATCTCTTCTGGCAGTGCTACGGAAAGAGCATTCTTTCTTGTCGATTTCCCGTCAGCACGAGGATGCTTTGCAGTGTTTCTACAGTGCCTCCTGGCCAGTGCAAAGTGACCCTAAACACCAGAGTCTGGAGATGTTGTCTAGAGACCAGACGGCCCAAACTGTCCGCACGCCGCGACTCCTGCATGCCGGAGTCTCTTCCTGGATGCTACCCAGCCACCTTTGGGCACTGCTTAGAGCCACGTGCGCTGTCATGCTTAGGCACCTCCTGCTGGAAAGGACGCAGCAAGAGGCGGTGATGCCAAGAGAATACCGTGCTGCGGCTGGGTGTGAAGGCACCCTGGGAAAACATTTCCTATCTGCATTTGTACCGTGGAGTTGAACCGCTATGCGTCATTTGATGCAGGCCTTGAGGGATGGGGAAAAGTAGAGAGAAAAGGACACTCAGAGCGCCTCGTTTCTGACTTGCTTTGCAGATAACTTGCTGCTATTATCAGCAGAGGAAGAGGAAGGTGGTGACTCTTGTTCTGATTCTGAGGTATGATTCTGAGAATGATGAAGCTGTGGCAGACGTTGTGCTTCTGCATCCCAAGTGCTGAAAGGCAGGGCGACGGCACGTTATTTCTGGGCAACCTTTCCACACTGCCTGACTGTCTGTGTTCTTGCTCACTCAGGGGTCTGCAAAGGAGAAGGAAAACCTTCCAGAACAACAGGATGCTGAAACTCAAACAGATTTTCAGGACGATACACAGGTGACCGTGCTAAAGAGAGATGGAGATCAGTTCGTGCAGATGCCTGCTGGTGGCGGGCACAATTTCTTAGGTTCAAATTCCAGCTGAAGACCGATCTACTGATAGGGTCGAATGAGTAAAAGCATATCTCGTCTTGTCATGTCCTTACTGATTTCTGCATTCTCATGTAACGCCATTTCTTCAGGGTGTGGTCAGACAGCTGCCGCAGGAGCTTCCCGGTGCTCTGGAAGAGCAGCCCGAATCCAAAGCTCCTCTTGAAGACCCTATGTGCTGCCACAGGTGCCTGAAGGGAGAGAAGAGGCGTTTGCAGAAGGAGTTGGACATGTTTAAAGCCAAGGTATGGAAAGGCTGTCTCTTACCACCTCTGCAGGGGCCCAGGCCTTTTTTGTGGCAAACCCAAGTGGGGATCTGCTCCTGTTGTAGGGGTTTTGTGTAACCCCGGCTGGTTCAGTGTGCGGCCAGCTGGGAGGGAACAGAACTGCTGGGTGCTTTGGGGTCTGCACGCAGCAGAGCTCAGGTTGTCTCAGTACCCTAGACAACTTGGCCACACGGTGGGATCTGGTGGCAGGGAAGTGACTCGCCTTCCTTATACGCCTGGCACCTATGGTTAGAGAGGTCAGGATCCATGAAGTCGCCTTGTCCCGACTTGCAGCGCAATGTGCGTGTTCCTTTCAAAGAGCTGCTTCCCAAGTGTAGCGGGGCGGGTGCACTTCTTTCTGTTTTGTTTGGCCAAGCAGGGTGTGTGGGCTCAGGGAGAAACGGGAGACGTCCTGGACTGCTGCGCTGGTGCATTTTGTCTTCTCTGTCCTGTTTCTTCCTGCAGCTGAGTAACTTGCTGTGACTCCTGAATTCTTCCGTAGCGTGTTGTGTGTAGGCAGCAGCATCTGCAGTCTTTATATAGGAATTGAGGCGTAGAGGCCTGGGAAGTGCTGGGGTAGAAATCCTCTTTTCACCTTTTTTATAGAGATGTGTTGTCACTGTAGGAGCAGGAGAAGCTTTTCACCGAATACTTTCCATGCAGTAGCCAACAAGTGGTTAGAAAGGGTGTTTGGAGTCCTTGAGAGGGGAAGACGAGTGCTGTGGCAGAGTGTAGGGAATGAACGTAGACATAGGAGAGGGGCCAGTACGAAAGATGATGAAGTAACTTGGCTTTTGAGAGGTGACTGGAGAGTCGAAGCTGTCGACCCCTTTTTGTCAAGCCTAAGCTCACTTGTGTGAATTCCTGTTGCGATTTGACAGCTGCTGCAATCGCAAGAACAGCATATCCGGAACCTGAATTACAGAGCTGCCCTGCACATTGCTATACAGAAGATGGAGAGGGAAGTAACAGCTTCTGGCCTGAAACAGCAAAGCCTTCTGGTAGCATCTGCTGCAGCTATCAAACAACTGGAGGAGCGCATGCAATGGTAAGGGAGTAAGAGAGGGGGAGCAAGGCTTCACTTTCTGGGACTGTGCGAAAGCCAGAGGGTTGCCTTCTTGCAGCACAGCAAGTTAGTGCAGGCTTTTGAAAGACGCTTTTGCTTTTGGCTCTGTTACTTCATGCTCTTCTTCCAGGCTTTATACTCTTGAGGCTTGCTGTATCCACACGACTATAATTGCTTGCATGTCTTTCCTAGGCTCGAAGTTCGAAATGCCAGACTGGAAGCCATGGCCCAGCAACAAGCCATGATCATCGAGGCCCTTCAGAAAGACCTGCAAGCCTCTGCCTCAGTAAGCTAGCCATAGACTTCCCTCTTTGTGAGCTCCTGAGCCTAATTACTTAATCACGTGGGGAAATCCTGCCCTTCCCCAGCTTTCTGGTTGTGAGAGCTGTCCCACGATACCATAGCAAGTGCTTCTTAACGCCCTCTTAGGTAAGGCCCTGACAGTAATGCGCTGGCTGAAGCCCCTTCTGCTTTAGGCCAGTCGTGAGGCAGAGACCTCATGCTCTCTAACCAAGTGTAGGTGTCGTGCATCATTCATTGCTAGGGGTTGTCCGAATGTCCATGCTGCTTTCAGGACCTCTTTGGTAAAGGCACGAAGGTTTAAGGAGGCGTTGAGACCTCTGCTGGCAGCTGGGCTCAGCGACATCTTCGGATGCATCTCCTTCCCGTCTCAAGAGCGGGTTTTGAAGCTGAGGAGAACAGCCACCCACACTTCTGAGAATTCAGTCCTGTGTTGCGGAGCTCCGCCTTGCTCCTAGGCGGCAAGGAGCTTCCCAGCTTTTGTTTCAGAGGGGATCCAACTGATAGCCCTGGAGTTAAGCTCCTTGGCAGTGTTCCTCCTCTTGTGGATAGCTTTGCGCTCCTGGGCGTTCCTTGACTTCATTCCCTTCCCCCCTGCCCTTTTCTGTTAGCCTGTATCAATAAGTAGCAGGACAGAAGGGTACCTGGGTGAAGTTTGGAGTAAAAACACCTTTAGGAATATAGCACGTTTGAAGGGAGAGGGGAAGAAAAAAAAACCACAAAAAACGAACACACATTCATTCCTTTTTGTTCATCAGTCTGGCACAATATAAAGGATGTGCTAATGCATAATTTTCCACAGTTTTCAAATCTCTCGGAAGCTCGGTTTGGTTACCGTAATGTTCTTCCCAGGGATTTCAGTGGCCCAGGCCACTGTAAAACTAACAGCGTTTTCTTTCCCTGCCCCTCCCCAGTCACCGCGGAACTGGCAAAGTCGGCAGTGATGAGATGATGCTGGAGCCAAGGAAGAGCCAATTCCAGAAAGCAAAGAACAGATCTGAAGAGAGGAGGAAGCCTGGAAAACTCTGGCTTCCACCTTGTGCAGCTCCTCCCCCGAATTTCGTTCCACATGTGCTGCTCCACCTTGCTATTCAATAAACTTTGCCATATAGTGTGCATCTTTATTGTCATAGAAGGACAGAATTATCTGAGGTTGGAAAAGACCTTCAAGACCATCAAGTGCACTGGTCAACCTGACCTCCGAACCCCATTGCCAGGGAAGTGGCTGCAATGTCTGCACAATGCACAGACCGTCACAGTTTTTAAGGACTGAAAAGCAACACGAGTTCCTAATGGCCAACCCAAACCTCCCCTGGCGCAACACCTCCTCACATGCTATCCCTTCTCACCTGAGAGCACAGGCCGGCACCCACTTCCACGCGAAGACCCGGGCTGCCCTGCGCTCACCATGTGCCTGACGCCCGCGAGGCCACCCTGCAGTGGAGGCACTGGGCAGGCACCCCCCACCCCTGCAGGGCGGTGCCCCCCAGGCTGGACGCCCCTTGTGATGCCCTTTGTGACACCCTTTGTGACACCCTGCCCGTGGCCTGGCAGCAAAGCCTTGTGCTGCCTGCAGCCGGCGGCGCTCAGTGCTGTCGCTGCCACTGGGGAAGCGACAGCGTGTGGTGGCCGGGAGCGTGGCTGCGGCCCTGCCCTCGCGTGGTGCCTCTGCCTCGCCGCGGGGCTCCCAGCCGTCTCAGCTCCCGTCTCCCTGCCCGGAGCCCGGCAGAGCCCGCCGGGCGCCTCTGGTGCCGTTGCCCTGAGGCGGGCCATGGCCTCATCCCCGCCGCAGCACGCAGAGGGTCTTGGGGCTCCTCAGGGGCCGTCGGGAGCCACCGTCGGTGCCTGTCGGCTCCAGGAGAGGCAGCCTGGTGGGCTGCACGGCGCGGCTGCCCGTGGCGACCTGGCCCTGCTGCAGCGGCGCCGGTGGCTGAGGAAGCTGTGCATCAACTGGCGGGATGCGGAGGGGCGGGTAAGGGGCAGCCAGTGCCTGCAGCCAGGCCCTGGCCCTGCCTGGAAGCGCCCAGCCCAGGCGGGAAGCGCTCTGGGCCCTGGGCCGGCCCGTCGTGGTCTCTCTGCCTTAACGTAGCATCTGGAATTTGCAGGACACCTCTGCATCTTGCTTGCGCCAACGGCCACGTGGATGTCGTTCAGTTTCTGGTTAGGAAGAAGTGCAAGCTGAACCCACGTGACAATTTGAAGAACACGCCCCTGATGAAGGTACGTGAAAACACGACGCCGTTGCTGTAGATGGGGCTTGTTGGCTCCGCTCTGAGGGCCGATGGGCTTCCTGGCGGCATTCTTCACGTAGGCCCGCGCAGACACAGGGGCGCTGCAGTCAGCGCAGAATGGGCACGTGTTCCCTGACCTTTGGAGACCCTCTTGTTTTCCCGCGTTGGGAAGCTCTCTCTGACAGAGAGAAGCGTAGGCGTTGCAAGTCATTCCTTTCCTGTCTCTGGTTTCCAGGCGGTAGCATGCAAGCAAGAAGCTGCGTGGCTGTTCTGCTAGAGCACGGCGCTGACCCAAACGTCACAGATCGTGGCGGCAACACTGCCCTTCACCTCGCTGTCCACACTGCTAACGTGTTTGTAGCGGGGGTCTTACTGCAGCACAATGCCCAGATTGATGCTCGGAATCAGGTAACCTGGTAGCTTGGGCAAGGCTGTCCTTCAAAAAAAAAAAAAGTGACTTCACTTTTCTCTCCTGTGCTAAGGTAGATTCTCTCTCCTTTCAGCTGGGATACACGCCGCTCGCTCTCGCAGTCTCCCAACGTTGCAAAGGGATGGCAGAGTTCCTTCTGGAAAAAAGGAGCCGACGTGAATGCGCGAGATTGCTCTGAAAGGTGAAGGGTTTTTCAAAAGTTCGCCTGGGTTTCCTTAGCATTGCTCAAGTGAAATTGAATCAGAGGCATAGGAACGACCTTTGCAAAAGAAGCCGGAGCCGCACCGGAGGAGTTCCTTCTGCATGCCTTGTGAAAGCAGATCTGCGCGTGGCTGCGGCCTTCCTGCAGGGGGTGTTTTCCACGCTGAGGGCTGCAGGAAAGCATTGTCTGCGGTGCCCCCCAGCACACAAGCACAGCCATTCTGAAACCTGCCCTTTGCTCAGCAGCATTGCTGTTAAGCAGGAGAGGGAGAACTTGCCTGGAGACCTCCTGAGGTCCTGTCCAACAGGAGTTCGCTCGTGCTTTGCCTTTGCTTTCGCTGTCCCTGGAGGAAAGGGGGGGAATGCGTTGCCTGGGAGGCAAGTGGGGAGGGGACTAAAACAACGGCAACGCGATGTCTGCAGAAGCTGATGTCTTTTCCACCTGGTTTTGGATGCTACAGGACCGTTCTTATAATTGCTGCTGTTGTGGGGGATATGGACATCATGCGACTTCTTCTTCAGCGTGGTGCTGACCCTACTCTGACGGACATCACCAGCATGACAGCCAGGCGTTACTTAGCAACTCTCCATAGCCAAGAGTAAGTGTTCTGCATCGTTCATTGCCCGGGGGTTGTCCAAATGTCCGTGCTGTCTTATGGACCGCTTGGTAGAGGCACCAAAGTTTAAGGAGGCGTTGAGACCTTTGTGTCAGCTGGGCTCAGCGGCATCTTCAGATGCATCTCCTTCCCGCATCCTTTTTCAATAGTAGCCTGGGTCTGCAGCAAATTTTTGTTTATTTATCTTCTAAGGTTTAGTTAAGAAGCAAACGTGCAAGTGGTCCCTTCCAGAGCCCCAAGTTACCCTCTGCCAGGCTGGTCAGAGGATAACAGCTGTCCAGCAGCGGGGAGTTACTCTATAGACAGGAAGAGGCGTCTATAGACTGACTGAAGGTGCCTGTAGTGAATATGAAATCTGTAAGAGTAGCGCAAGCAGCAGTGTGTGCGTAACCCTTTATCAACTGGCTCTGAAGCTGTACAGGCTGGACAATGAACGGCTGCTGCTTTTCTAGTGAAGACTGTAGGCAAGGCTGTGGTTATGTTATCCAAATGGATTCCCTTTCTTTCCGTCCGTAGTCTTACTGAGGAACGGGAGGAACCCGTGAGGTCTCAAACCACGGGAGAGTCTTCTGCAGATGCTGCAAAAGGCACAACAGTACCCGACAGCTCCTGCCCGGTGACAAACTGGTGGGTACCGATTAGGCACACTTGCACTGAGCGGAGTAGGCGGGATCCTTCAAAGTGGACGAGATGATGTGGAAAACCCACTCTGGCCTGTAGCAGAATAATAACCATTTTTGGGATGCAGGGCTTGAGTGATGGGGAGAAGTAGAGTGAAGGAAACACTCGCCGTGACTGGTTTCTTTACCTCCTTGCAGGTGGTGTCCCTAGCAGCAGCAGAAGCGGAGCAAGAGGAAGATGATGACTCTTGTGAATCCTTTTCAGCAAGTGGAATAGCGGAAGGGCAGAGATGCAGATCCTGAAATCTGCCGAGAAGCCTGGAAAGATGGAGATGGACGCTCAGTTGGCTCAGAAGCTATCTGAAGGTTAAACCCCTCAGAGGGAAACGGTTGTCATATGGGGTCAGAGCTGTGAGCTCCTAGACCATTTTTAAGTGGCAACACCTAGGGTGTCTGGCTTCTGGGAAGGTTTCGGGCAGTGCATCTCACAGAGGGGGCGATCTCTTCTGGCAGTGCTACGGAAAGAGCATTCTTTCTTGTCGAATTTCCCGTCAGCACGGAGGATGCTTTGCAGTGTTTCTACAGTGCCTCCTGGCCAGTGCAAAGTGACCCTAAACACCAGAGTCTGGAGATGTTGTCTAGAGACCAGACGGCCCAAACTGTCCGCCACGCCGCGACTCCTGCATGCCGGAGTCTCTTCCTGGATGCTACCCAGCCACCTTTGGCACTGCTTAGAGCCACGTGCGCTGTCATGCTTAGGCACCTCCTGCTGGAAAGGACGCAGCAAGAGGCGGTGTGATGCCAAGAGAAATACCGTGCTGCGGCTGGGTGTGAAGGCACCCTGGGAAAACATTTCCTATCTGCATTGTACCGTGGAGTTGAACCGCTATGCGTCATTTGATGCAGGCCTTGAGGGATGGGAAAAGTAGAGAGAAAAAGGACACTCAGAGCGCCTCGTTTCTGACTTGCTTTGCAGATAAACTTGCTGCTATTATCAGCAGAGGAAGAGGAAGGTGGTGACTCTTGTTCTGATTCTGAGGTATGATTCTGAGAATGATGAAGCTGTGGCAGGACGTTGTGCTTCTGCATCCCAAGTGCTGAAAGGCAGGGCGACGGCACGTTATTTCTGGGCAACCTTTCCACACTGCCTGACTGTCTGTGTTCTTGCTCACTCAGGGGTCTGCAAAGGAGAAGGAAAACCTTCCAGAACAACAGGATGCTGAAACTCAAACAGATTTTCAGGACGATACACAGGTGGACCGTGCTAAAGAGTGATGCAGATCAGTTGTGCAGATGCCTGCTGGTGGCGGGCACAATTTCTTAGGTTCAAATTCCAGCTGAAGACCGATCTACTGATAGGGTCGAATGAGTAAAAGCATATCTCGTCTTGTCATGTCCTTACTGATTTCTGCATTCTCATGTAACGCCATTTCTTCAGGGTGTGGTCAGACAGCTGCCGCAGGAGCTTCCCGGTGCTCTGGAAGAGCAGCCCGAATCCAAAGCTCCTCTCGAAGACCCTATGTGCTGCCACAGGTGCCTGAAGGGAGAGAAGAGGCGTTTGCAGAAGGAGTTGGACATGTTTAAAGCCAAGGTATGGAAAGGCTGTCTCTTACCACCTCTGCAGGGGCCCAGGCCTTTTTTGTGGCAAACCCAAGTGGGGATCTGCTCCTGTTGTAGGGGTTTTGTGTAACCCCGGCTGGTTCAGTGTGCGGCCAGCTGGGAGGGAACAGAACTGCTGCTTTGGGGTCTGCTTGTTTGTGCCTCCTGAAGTCAGAGCACGCAGCAGAGCTCAGGTTGTCTCAGTACCCTAGACAACTTGGGCCACACGGTGGGATTCGGTGGCAGGGAAGTGACTCGCCTTCCTTATACGCCTGGCACCTATGGTTAGAGAGGTCAGGATCCATGAAGTCGCCTTGTCCCCGACTTGCAGCGCAATGTGCGTGTTCCTTTCAAAGAGCTGCTTCCCAAGTGTAGCGGGGCGGGTGCACTTCTTTCTGTTTTGTTTGGCCAAGCAGGGTGTGTGGGCTCAGGGAGAAACGGGAGACGTCCTGGACTGCTGCGCTGGTGCATTTTTGTCTTCTCTGTCCTGTTTCTTCCTGCAGCTGAGTAACTTGCTGTGACTCCTGAATTCTTCCGTAGCGTGTTGTGTGTAGGCAGCAGCATCTGCAGTCTTATATAGGAATTGAGGCGTAGAGGCCTGGGAAGTGCTGGGGTAGAAATCCTCTTTTCACCTTTTTTATAGAGATGTGTTGTCACTGTAGGAGCAGGAGAAGCTTTTCACCGAATACTTTCCATGCAGTAGCCAACAAGTGGTTAGAAAGGGTGTTTGGAGTCCTTGAGAGGGGAAGACGAGTGCTGTGGCAGAGTGTAGGGAATGAACGTAGACCATAGGAGAGGGGCCAGTACGAAAGATGATGAAGTAACTTGGCTTTTGAGAGGTGACTGGAGAGTCGAAGCTGTCGACCCCTTTTTGTCAAGCCTAAGCTCACTTGTGTGAATTCCTGTTGCGATTTGACAGCTGCTGCAATCGCAAGAACAGCATATCCGGAACCTGAATTACAGAGCTGCCCTGCACATTGCTATACAGAAGATGGAGAGGGAAGTAACAGCTTCTGGCCTGAAACAGCAAAGCCTTCTGGTAGCATCTGCTGCAGCTATCAAACAACTGGAGGAGCGCATGCAATGGTAAGGGAGTAAGAGAGGGGGAGCAAGGCTTCACTTTCTGGGAACTGTGCGAAAGCCAGAGGGTTGCCTTCTTGCAGCACAGCAAGTTAGTGCAGGCTTTTGAAAGACGCTTTTGCTTTTGGCTCTGTTACTTCATGCTCTTCTTCCAGGCTTTATACTCTTGAGGCTTGCTGTATCCACACGACTATAATTGCTTGCATGTCTTTCCTAGGCTCGAAGTTCGAAATGCCAGACTGGAAGCCATGGCCCAGCAACAAGCCATGATCATCGAGGCCCTTCAGAAAGACCTGCAAGCCTCTGCCTCAGTAAGCTAGCCATAGACTTCCCTCTTTGTGAGCTCCTGAGCCTAATTACTTAATCACGTGGGGAAAATCCTGCCCTTCCCCAGCTTTCTGGTTGTGAGAGCTGTCCCACGATACCATAGGCAAGTGCTTCTTAACGCCCTCTAGGTAAGGCCCTGACAGTAAATGCGCTGGCTGAAGCCCCTTCTGCTTTAGGCCAGTCGTGAGGCAGAGACCTCATGCTCTCTAACCAAGTGTAGGTTCAGTGCTCATTCAATTTGCTAGGGGTTGTCCGAATGTCCATGCTGCTTTCAGGACCTCTTTGGTAAAGGCACGAAGGTTTAAGGAGGCGTTGAGACCTCTGCGGCAGCTGGGCTCAGCGACATCTTCGGATGCTCTCCTTCCCGTCTCAAGAGCGGGTTTGAAGCTGAGGAGAACAGCCACCCACACTTCTGAGAATTCAGTCCTGTGTTGCGGAGCTCCGCCTTGCTCCTAGGCGGCAAGGAGCTTCCCAGCTTTTGTTTCAGAGGGGATCCAACTGATAGCCCTGGAGTTAAGCTCCTTGGCAGTGTTCCTCCTCTTGTGGATAGCTTTGCGCTCCTGGGCGTTCCTTGACTTCATTCCCTTCCCCCCTGCCCTTTTCTGTTAGCCTGTATCAATAAGTAGCAGGACAGAAGGGTACTGGGTGAAGTTTGGAGTAAAAACACCTTAGGAATATAGCACGTTTGAAGGGAGAGGGGAAGAAAAAAAAACCACAAAAAAACGAACACACATTCATTCCTTTTGTTCATCAGTCTGGCACAATATAAAGGATGTCAATGCATAATTTTCCACAGTTTTTCAAATCTCTCGGAAGCTCGGTTTGGTTACCGTAATGTTTCTTCCCAGGGATTTCAGTGCCCAGGCCGCTGTAAAAACTAACAGCGTTTTCTTTCCCTGCCCCTCCCCAGTCACCGGCGGAACTGGCAAAGTCGGCAGTGATTGAGATGATGCTGGAGCAAGAAGAGCCATTCCAGAAAGCAAGAGCAGATCTGAAAGGACACGAGGCCTGGAAAACTCTGGCTTCCACCTTGTGCAGCTCCTCCCCCGAATTTCGTTCCACATGTTCTGCTCCACCTTGCTATTCAATAAACTTTGCCATCTAGTGTGCATCTTTATTGTCATAGAAGGACAGATCACTGATTTGGAAAGACCTTCAAGACCATCAAGCGCACTGGTCAACCCAACCTAATCTAGAAGCCCCATTGGTAGGGAAGCTGTCAGTAGGAAAGGTAAGGTGCGGGTTACAGTTCACCCAGCTGCTAATTTCGAGTTGCAGAGGCCTGTGTTCTTCAGCAGGGTATGTTGGAAGAGGTGAAAGAGAAATCTGCTGCCCTTTGGAGCATGCCAGCTGCTCTTGGCAGCAGCTTTTGGCAGCTCCCAAAATGGCTGGAGGCTGTCCCCAGGGCTTTCTACGGGAGAGGAAAAGGAGGCGACTCTGTTCAGCAGCGCTGGTGGTTTGCTGCACGCACCTGCTACTGTAGTTGGCAAGTGGTGCCTGTGGCTATGGGGAAGGGATGCTGGGCGACGTTTCTGTGCAGGAGGAGGCGGGAGTTGTTTTGGCCCTCAGCGGTGGGGTGGTTTGCTGCAGTTTTCTTCCATGGGTCTGGGGGAAGCAGCCATAGCAGCCATCTAACTCTTGGGTAAGAATTCCTGAATAGCTTCGCTGATGATGAGAAGTGGACAGAGCCATAAGCATAACTCTTGTGGTGTGCAAAGGGCAGGAAAGGGGAGATGTGCAAGAGACAAGTGGCAAGAGTAGGACTGGGTGCTGTTGGGTAGGAGAGAGAGAGCAAATTCTACTAGCGCTGTGCCCAAGCTCTGCTTCTAATGATCTCAGCGTCCCGGGAATAGGTTAGGGAGCAGAGAAAATCCGAGCAACAGGAGCTGGCTTGAATGAATGCTATAGCTATGAAGCTGAAAGAGGCAGGCAACAACAGAAATCCGTACCAAACAGTTGTGTAAAGTTGAGATGTGCCATGAGCAGAAACTAAGTGTGAAGGGTGTGAGGAAAGAATATTTGCACGCCTGGTTAGCCCCGTGCAGACTTAAAGCACAGTCTTTTTTCTGATGCCTAGAGCAGTTTACCTTTTAATGACAGATGAGGTAAGGGGGACACTGGTCTCTATGATGTGAAGTTGGCTAGGCCAACATTGAAGACCTGCCAAGCTCCAGGGGAGAATCAGGTATGTGCAGTAAGTACAGGTTATCAGAGACTCACCAACGAGGAAAAAAATAGATCGACTTCAGTGCTGGAAAGATCAATCAGCCTCTTTACCATAAGAATTGCAAAGCAAATGCACTTCTGCCAAACTGCATGCTATCCCATCTGTCAGCTTCTTCTCTCCAGCAGTTCAGCTAAGCAACGTTGAAGACACTGATGTACTCTCAAAGCCTGGTCTACAAGACTGCTTCAAATGCGAGGTGTAAAGGTGGTGGTGGTAACACAATTAGAGCTGATGCTTCCAGGTGTACCGAAAAGTTTTAAAACCGAGTACTGACCGTTGATATTCCTGGTCCCCATTGCTTAGAATAGCAATGTGGAAGCTCGCCTTCAACCACATTTCAGAGCCTGCCATTACTTATCAGAGTCTCTGAGGATTAGGAAAGAACTTTTAATTTAGCATCCCTTGCCTGGAATGTGAATTAAACAGCAAAAAGTAGGATCAGAAACATAGAATGGTTTAGGTAGAAAGGGACCTTGAGGACCACCTAGTTCCTATCTCCCTGCCACCAGCAGGGACACCTCCCACCAGACCAGGTTGCCCAAAGCCCCATCCAATCTGGCCTTGACAACCTCCAGGGATGGGGCATCCACAGCTGCTCTGGGAAACCTGTTCCAGGGCCTCCACCGCCCTCAGAGTAAACAATTTATTCTGAATATCTAATCTAAATCTACTCTTTACCTTAAAGCCATTCCCCTTGTTCATCACTACTCCCCTGACAAAGAGTACCTCCCCAGCTTTCCTGTAGGCCTCCGTTTGGTACTGGAAAGGCTGCTGTAAGGTATCCCAGGAGCCTTCTCTTCTCCAGGCTGAACAACTCCCTCAGCCTGTCTTCTACAGGAAAGGCTCTCCAGCCCCTTGATCATTTTCGCAGCCCTCCTCTGGACTCGTTGTTATATGACCACATCCTCCTTGTTCTGGAGGCCCCAGAGCCTCCAGAAACCCCATTGCCAGGGAAGTGGCTGCAATGTCTGCACAATGCACAGACCGTCACAGTTTTTAAGGACTGAAAAGCAACACGAGTTCCTAATGGCCAACCCAAACCTCCCCTGGCGCAACACCTCCTCACATGCTATCCCTTCTCACCTGAGAGCACAGGCCGGCACCCACTTCCACGCGAAGACCCGGGCTGCCCTGCGCTCACCATGTGCCTGACGCCCGCGAGGCCACCCTGCAGTGGAGGCACTGGGCAGGCACCCCCCACCCCTGCAGGGCGGTGCCCCCCAGGCTGGACGCCCCTTGTGATGCCCTTTGTGACACCCTTTGTGACACCCTGCCCGTGGCCTGGCAGCAAAGCCTTGTGCTGCCTGCAGCCGGCGGCGCTCAGTGCTGTCGCTGCCACTGGGGAAGCGACAGCGTGTGCGTGGCCGGGAGCGTGGCTGCGGCCCTGCCCTCGCGTGGTGCCTCTGCCTCGCCGCGGGGCTCCCAGCCGTCTCAGCTCCCGTCTCCCTGCCCGGAGCCCGGCAGAGCCCGCCGGGCGCCTCTGGTGCCGTTGCCCTGAGGCGGGCCATGGCCTCATCCCCGCCGCAGCACGCAGAGGGTCTTGGGGCTCCTCAGGGGCCGTCGGGAGCCACCGTCGGTGCCTGTCGGCTCCAGGAGAGGCAGCCTGGTGGGCTGCACGGCGCGGCTGCCCGTGGCGACCTGGCCCTGCTGCAGCGGCGCCGGTGGCTGAGGAAGCTGTGCATCAACTGGCGGGATGCGGAGGGGCGGTAAGGGGCAGCCAGTGCCTGCAGCCAGGCCCTGGCCCTGCCTGGAAGCGCCCAGCCCAGGCGGAAGCGCTCTGGGCCCTGGGCCGGCCCGTCGTGGTCTCTCTGCCTTAACGTAGCATCTGGAATTTGCAGGACACCTCTGCATCTTGCTTGCGCCAACGGCCACGTGGATGTCGTTCAGTTTCTGGTTAGGAAGAAGTGCAAGCTGAACCCACGTGACAATTTGAAGAACACGCCCCTGATGAAGGTACGTGAAAACACGACGCCGTTGCTGTAGATGGGGCTTGTTGGCTCCGCTCTGAGGGCCGATGGCTTCCTGGCGGCATTCTTCACGTAGGCCCGCGCAGACACAGGGGCGCTGCAGTCAGCGCAGAATGGGCACGTGTTTCCCTGACCTTTGGAGACCCTCTTGTTTTCCCGCGTTGGGAAGCTCTCTCTGACAGAGAGAAGCGTAGGCGTTGCAAGTCATTCCTTTCCTGTCTCTGGTTTCCAGGCGGTAGCATGCAAGCAAGAAGGCTGCGTGGCTGTTCTGCTAGAGCACGGCGCTGACCCCAAACGTCACAGATCGTGGCGGCAACACTGCCTTCACCTCGCTGTCCACACTGCTAACGTGTTTGTAGCGGGGGTCTTACTGCAGCACAATGCCCAGATTGATGCTCGGAATCAGGTAACCTGGTAGCTTGGGCAAGGCTGTCCTTCAAAAAAAAAAAAAAAGTGACTTCACTTTTCTCTCCTGTGCTAAGGTAGATTCTCTCTCCTTTCAGCTGGGATACACGCCGCTCGCTCATCGCAGTCTCCCAACGTTGCAAAGGGATGGCAGAGTTCCTTCTGGAAAAAGGAGCCGACGTGAATGCGCGAGATTGCTCTGAAAGGTGAAGGGTTTTTCAAAAGTTCGCCTGGGTTTCCTTAGCATTGCTCAAGTGAAATTGACCAGAGGCATAGGAACGACCTTTGCAAAAGAAGCCGGAGCCGCACCGGAGGAGTTCCTTCTGCATGCCTTGTGAAAGCAGATCTGCGCGTGGCTGCGGCCTTCCTGCAGGGGGTGTTTTCCACGCTGAGGGCTGCACGGAAAGCATTGTCTGCGGTGCCCCCCAGCACACAATGCACAGCCATTCTGAAACTTGCCCTTTGCTCAGCAGCATTGCTGTTAAGCAGGAGAGGGAGAACTTGCCTGGAGACCTCCTGAGGTCCTGTCCAACAGGAGTTCGCTCGTGCTTTGCCTTTGCTTTCGCTGTCCCTGTAGGAAAGGGGGGGAATGCGTTGCCTGGGAGGCAAGTGGGGAGGGGACTAAAACAACGGCAACGCGATGTCTGCAGAAGCTGATGTCTTTTCCACCTGGTTTTGGATGCTACAGGACCGTTCTTATAATTGCTGCTGTTGTGGGGGATATGGACATCATGCGACTTCTTCTTCAGCGTGGTGCTGACCCTTACTCTGACGGACATCACCAGGCATGACAGCCAGGCGTTACTTAGCAACTCTCCATAGCCAAGAGTAAGTGTTCTGCATCGTTCATTGCCCGGGGGTTGTCCAAATGTCCGTGCTGTCTTATGGACCGCTTGGTAGAGGCACCAAAGTTTAAGGAGGCGTTGAGACCTTTGTGTCAGCTGGGCTCAGCGCATCTTCAGATGCATCTCCTTCCCGCATCCTTTTTCAATAGTAGCCTGGGTCTGCAGCAAATTTTTGTTTATTTATCTTCTAAGGTTTAGTTAAGAAGCAAACGTGCAAGTGGTCTCTTCCAGAGCCCCAAGTTACCCTCTGCCAGGCTGGTCAGAGGATAACAGCTGTCCAGCAGCGGGGAGTTACTCTATAGACAGGAAGAGGCGTCTATAGACTGACTGAAGGTGCCTGTAGTGAATATGAAATCTGTAAAGAGTAGCGCAAGCAGCAGTGTGTGCGTAACCCTTTATCAACTGGCTCTGAAGCTGTACAGGCTGGACAATGAACGGCTGCTGCTTTTCTAGTGAAGACTGTAGGCAAGGCTGTGGTTATTGTTATCCAAATGGATTCCCTTTCTTTCCGTCCGTAGTCTTACTGAGGAACGGGAAGGAACCCGTGAGGTCTCAAACCACGGGAGAGTCTTCTGCAGATGCTGCAAAAGGCACAACAGTACCCGACAGCTCCTGCCCGGTGACAACTGGTGGGTACCGATTAGGCACACTTGCACTGAGCGGAGTAGGCGGGATCCTTCAAAGTGGGACGAGATGATGTGGAAAACCCACTCTGGCCTGTAGCAGAATAATAACCCATTTTTGGGATGCAGGGCTTGAGTGATGGGGAGAAGTAGAGTGAAGGAAACACTCGCCGTGACTGGTTTCTTACCTCCTTTGCAGGTGGTGTCCTAGCAGCAGCAGAAGCGGAGCAAGAGGAAGATGATGACTCTTGTGAATCCTTTTCAGCAAGTGGAATAGCGGAAGGTGCAGAGATGCAGATCCTGAAATCTGCCGAGAAGCCTGGAAAGATGGAGATGGACGCTCAGTTGGCTCAGAAGCTATCTGAAGGTTAAACCCCTCAGAGGGAAACGGTTGTCATGGGGTCAGAGCTGTGAGCTCCTAGACCATTTTTAAGTGGCAACACCTAGGTGTCTGGCTTCTGGGAAGGTTTCGGGCAGTGCATCTCACAGAGGGGCGATCTCTTCTGGCAGTGCTACGGAAAGAGCATTCTTTCTTGTCGATTTCCCGTCAGCACGAGGATGCTTTGCAGTGTTTCTACAGTGCCTCCTGGCCAGTGCAAAGTGACCCTAAACACCAGAGTCTGGAGATGTTGTCTAGAGACCAGACGGCCCAAACTGTCCGCACGCCGCGACTCCTGCATGCCGGAGTCTCTTCCTGGATGCTACCCAGCCACCTTTGGGGCACTGCTTAGAGCCACGTGCGCTGTCATGCTTAGGCACCTCCTGCTGGAAAGGACGCAGCAAGAGGCGGTGATGCCAAGAGAATACCGTGCTGCGGCTGGGTGTGAAGGCACCCTGGGAAAACATTTCCTATCTGCATTTGTACCGTGGAGTTGAACCGCTATGCGTCATTTGATGCAGGCCTTGAGGGATGGGGAAAAGTAGAGAGAAAAGGACACTCAGAGCGCCTCGTTTCTGACTTGCTTTGCAGATAACTTGCTGCTATTATCAGCAGAGGAAGAGGAAGGTGGTGACTCTTGTTCTGATTCTGAGGTATGATTCTGAGAATGATGAAGCTGTGGCAGACGTTGTGCTTCTGCATCCCAAGTGCTGAAAGGCAGGGCGACGGCACGTTATTTCTGGGCAACCTTTCCACACTGCCTGACTGTCTGTGTTCTTGCTCACTCAGGGGTCTGCAAAGGAGAAGGAAAACCTTCCAGAACAACAGGATGCTGAAACTCAAACAGATTTTCAGGACGATACACAGGTGGACCGTGCTAAGAGTGATGCAGATCAGTTGTGCAGATGCCTGCTGGTGGCGGGCACAATTTCTTAGGTTCAAATTCCAGCTGAAGACCGATCTACTGATAGGGTCGAATGAGTAAAAGCATATCTCGTCTTGTCATGTCCTTACTGATTTCTGCATTCTCATGTAACGCCATTTCTTCAGGGTGTGGTCAGACAGCTGCCGCAGGAGCTTCCCGGTGCTCTTGAAGAGCAGCCCGAATCCAAAGCTCCTCTTGAAGACCCTATGTGCTGCCACAGGTGCCTGAAGGGAGAGAAGAGGCGTTTGCAGAAGGAGTTGGACATGTTTAAAGCCAAGGTATGGAAAGGCTGTCTCTTACCACCTCTGCAGGGGCCCAGGCCTTTTTTGTGGCAAACCCAAGTGGGGATCTGCTCCTGTTGTAGGGGTTTTGTGTAACCCCGGCTGGTTCAGTGTGCGGCCAGCTGGGAGGGAACAGAACTGCTGCTTTGGGGTCTGCTTGTTTGTGCCTCCTGAAGTCAGAGCACGCAGCAGAGCTCAGGTTGTCTCAGTACCCTAGACAACTTGGCCACACGGTGGGATTCGGTGGCAGGGAAGTGACTCGCCTTCCTTATACGCCTGGCACCTATGGTTAGAGAGGTCAGGATCCATGAAGTCGCCTTGTCCCGACTTGCAGCGCAATGTGCGTGTTCCTTTCAAAGAGCTGCTTCCCAAGTGTAGCGGGGCGGGTGCACTTCTTTCTGTTTTGTTTGGCCAAGCAGGGTGTGTGGGCTCAGGGAGAAACGGGAGACGTCCTGGACTGCTGCGCTGGTGCATTTTTGTCTTCTCTGTCCTGTTTCTTCCTGCAGCTGAGTAACTTGCTGTGACTCCTGAATTCTTCCGTAGCGTGTTGTGTGTAGGCAGCAGCATCTGCAGTCTTTATATAGGAATTGAGGCGTAGAGGCCTGGGAAGTGCTGGGGTAGAAATCCTCTTTTCACCTTTTTTATAGAGATGTGTTGTCACTGTAGGAGCAGGAGAAGCTTTTCACCGAATACTTTCCATGCAGTAGCCAACAAGTGGTTAGAAAGGGTGTTTGGAGTCCTTGAGAGGGGAAGACGAGTGCTGTGGCAGAGTGTAGGGAATGAACGTAGACATAGGAGAGGGGCCAGTACGAAAGATGATGAAGTAACTTGGCTTTTGAGAGGTGACTGGAGAGTCGAAGCTGTCGACCCCTTTTTGTCAAGCCTAAGCTCACTTGTGTGAATTCCTGTTGCGATTTGACAGCTGCTGCAATCGCAAGAACAGCATATCCGGAACCTGAATTACAGAGCTGCCCTGCACATTGCTATACAGAAGATGGAGAGGGAAGTAACAGCTTCTGGCCTGAAACAGCAAAGCCTTCTGGTAGCATCTGCTGCAGCTATCAAACAACTGGAGGAGCGCATGCAATGGTAAGGGAGTAAGAGAGGGGGAGCAAGGCTTCACTTTCTGGGACTGTGCGAAAGCCAGAGGGTTGCCTTCTTGCAGCACAGCAAGTTAGTGCAGGCTTTTGAAAGACGCTTTTGCTTTTGGCTCTGTTACTTCATGCTCTTCTTCCAGGCTTTATACTCTTGAGGCTTGCTGTATCCACACGACTATAATTGCTTGCATGTCTTTCCTAGGCTCGAAGTTCGAAATGCCAGACTGGAAGCCATGGCCCAGCAACAAGCCATGATCATCGAGGCCCTTCAGAAAGACCTGCAAGCCTCTGCCTCAGTAAGCTAGCCATAGACTTCCCTCTTTGTGAGCTCCTGAGCCTAATTACTTAATCACGTGGGGAAATCCTGCCCTTCCCCAGCTTTCTGGTTGTGAGAGCTGTCCCACGATACCATAGCAAGTGCTTCTTAACGCCCTCTTAGGTAAGGCCCTGACAGTAATGCGCTGGCTGAAGCCCCTTCTGCTTTAGGCCAGTCGTGAGGCAGAGACCTCATGCTCTCTAACCAAGTGTAGGTGTCGTGCATCATTCATTGCTAGGGGTTGTCCGAATGTCCATGCTGCTTTCAGGACCTCTTGGTAAAGGCACGAAGGTTTAAGGAGGCGTTGAGACCTCTGCGGCAGCTGGGCTCAGCGACATCTTCGGATGCATCTCCTTCCCGTCTCAAGAGCGGGTTTGAAGCTGAGGAGAACAGCCACCCACACTTCTGAGAATTCAGTCCTGTGTTGCGGAGCTCCGCCTTGCTCCTAGGCGGCAAGGAGCTTCCCAGCTTTTGTTTCAGAGGGGATCCAACTGATAGCCCTGGAGTTAAGCTCCTTGGCAGTGTTCCTCCTCTTGTGGATAGCTTTGCGCTCCTGGGCGTTCCTTGACTTCATTCCCTTCCCCCCTGCCCTTTTCTGTTAGCCTGTATCAATAAGTAGCAGGACAGAAGGGTACCTGGGTGAAGTTTGGAGTAAAAACACCTTTAGGAATATAGCACGTTTGAAGGGAGAGGGGAAGAAAAAAAAACCACAAAAAACGAACACACATTCATTCCTTTTGTTCATCAGTCTGGCACAATATAAAGGATGTGCTAATGCATAATTTTCCACAGTTTTTCAAATCTCTCGGAAGCTCGGTTTGGTTACCGTAATGTTCTTCCCAGGGATTTCAGTGGCCCAGGCCACTGTAAAACTAACAGCGTTTTCTTTCCCTGCCCCTCCCCAGTCACCGCGGAACTGGCAAAGTCGGCAGTGATGAGATGATGCTGGAGCCAAGGAAGAGCCAATTCCAGAAAGCAAAGAACAGATCTGAAGAGAGGAGGGAAGCCTGGAAAACTCTGGCTTCCACCTTGTGCAGCTCCTCCCCCGAATTTCGTTCCACATGTGCTGCTCCACCTTGCTATTCAATAAACTTTGCCATATAGTGTGCATCTTTATTGTCATAGAAGGACAGAATTATTGAGGTTGGAAAAGACCTTCAAGACCATCAAGTGCACTGGTCAACCTGACCTCCGAAACCCCATTGCCAGGGAAGTGGCTGCAATGTCTGCACAATGCACAGACCGTCACAGTTTTTAAGGACTGAAAAGCAACACGAGTTCCTAATGGCCAACCCAAACCTCCCCTGGCGCAACACCTCCTCACATGCTATCCCTTCTCACCTGAGAGCACAGGCCGGCACCCACTTCCACGCGAAGACCCGGGCTGCCCTGCGCTCACCATGTGCCTGACGCCCGCGAGGCCACCCTGCAGTGGAGGCACTGGGCAGGCACCCCCCCACCCCTGCAGGGCGGTGCCCCCCAGGCTGGACGCCCCTTGTGATGCCCTTTGTGACACCCTTTGTGACACCCTGCCCGTGGCCTGGCAGCAAAGCCTTGTGCTGCCTGCAGCCGGCGGCGCTCAGTGCTGTCGCTGCCACTGGGGGAAGCGACAGCGTGTGCGTGGCCGGGAGCGTGGCTGCGGCCCTGCCCTCGCGTGGTGCCTCTGCCTCGCCGCGGGGCTCCCAGCCGTCTCAGCTCCCGTCTCCCTGCCCGGAGCCCGGCAGAGCCCGCCGGGCGCCTCTGGTGCCGTTGCCCTGAGGCGGGCCATGGCCTCATCCCCGCCGCAGCACGCAGAGGGTCTTGGGGCTCCTCAGGGGCCGTCGGGAGCCACCGTCGGTGCCTGTCGGCTCCAGGAGAGGCAGCCTGGTGGGCTGCACGGCGCGGCTGCCCGTGGCGACCTGGCCCTGCTGCAGCGGCGCCGGTGGCTGAGGAAGCTGTGCATCAACTGGCGGGATGCGGAGGGGCGGTAAGGGGCAGCCAGTGCCTGCAGCCAGGCCCTGGCCCTGCCTGGAAGCGCCCAGCCCAGGCGGAAGCGCTCTGGGCCCTGGGCCGGCCCGTCGTGGTCTCTCTGCCTTAACGTAGCATCTGGAATTTGCAGGACACCTCTGCATCTTGCTTGCGCCAACGGCCACGTGGATGTCGTTCAGTTTCTGGTTAGGAAGAAGTGCAAGCTGAACCCACGTGACAATTTGAAGAACACGCCCCTGATGAAGGTACGTGAAAACACGACGCCGTTGCTGTAGATGGGGCTTGTTGGCTCCGCTCTGAGGGCCGATGGCTTCCTGGCGGCATTCTTCACGTAGGCCCGCGCAGACACAGGGGCGCTGCAGTCAGCGCAGAATGGGCACGTGTTCCCTGACCTTTGGAGACCCTCTTGTTTTCCCGCGTTGGGAAGCTCTCTCTGACAGAGAGAAGCGTAGGCGTTGCAAGTCATTCCTTTCCTGTCTCTGGTTTCCAGGCGGTAGCATGCAAGCAAGAAGGCTGCGTGGCTGTTCTGCTAGAGCACGGCGCTGACCCAAACGTCACAGATCGTGGCGGCAACACTGCCCTTCACCTCGCTGTCCACACTGCTAACGTGTTTGTAGCGGGGGTCTTACTGCAGCACAATGCCCAGATTGATGCTCGGAATCAGGTAACCTGGTAGCTTGGGCAAGGCTGTCCTTCAAAAAAAAAAAAAAAAGTGACTTCACTTTTCTCTCCTGTGCTAAGGTAGATTCTCTCTCCTTTCAGCTGGGATACACGCCGCTCGCTCTCGCAGTCTCCCAACGTTGCAAAGGGATGGCAGAGTTCCTTCTGGAAAAAGGAGCCGACGTGAATGCGCGAGATTGCTCTGAAAGGTGAAGGGTTTTTCAAAAGTTCGCCTGGGTTTCCTTAGCATTGCTCAAGTGAAATTGATCAGAGGCATAGGAACGACCTTTGCAAAAGAAGCCGGAGCCGCACCGGAGGAGTTCCTTCTGCATGCCTTGTGAAAGCAGATCTGCGCGTGGCTGCGGCCTTCCTGCAGGGGGTGTTTTCCACGCTGAGGGCTGCAGGAAAGCATTGTCTGCGGTGCCCCCCAGCACACAAGCACAGCCATTCTGAAACCTTGCCCTTTGCTCAGCAGCATTGCTGTTAAGCAGGAGAGGGAGAACTTGCCTGGAGACCCTCCTGAGGTCCTGTCCAACAGGAGTTCGCTCGTGCTTTGCCTTTGCTTTCGCTGTCCCTGGAGGAAAGGGGGGGAATGCGTTGCCTGGGAGGCAAGTGGGGAGGGGACTAAAACAACGGCAACGCGATGTCTGCAGAAGCTGATGTCTTTTCCACCTGGTTTTGGATGCTACAGGACCGTTCTTATAATTGCTGCTGTTGTGGGGGATATGGACATCATGCGACTTCTTCTTCAGCGTGGTGCTGACCCTACTCTGACGGACATCACCAGCATGACAGCCAGGCGTTACTTAGCAACTCTCCATAGCCAAGAGTAAGTGTTCTGCATCGTTCATTGCCCGGGGGTTGTCCAAATGTCCGTGCTGTCTTATGGACCGCTTGGTAGAGGCACCAAAGTTTAAGGAGGCGTTGAGACCTTTGTGTCAGCTGGGCTCAGCGGCATCTTCAGATGCATCTCCTTCCCGCATCCTTTTTCAATAGTAGCCTGGGTCTGCAGCAAATTTTTGTTTATTTATCTTCTAAGGTTTAGTTAAGAAGCAAACGTGCAAGTGGTCCTCTTCCAGAGCCCCAAGTTACCCTCTGCCAGGCTGGTCAGAGGATAACAGCTGTCCAGCAGCGGGGAGTTACTCTATAGACAGGAAGAGGCGTCTATAGACTGACTGAAGGTGCCTGTAGTGAATATGAAATCTGTAAGAGTAGCGCAAGCAGCAGTGTGTGCGTAACCCTTTATCAACTGGCTCTGAAGCTGTACAGGCTGGACAATGAACGGCTGCTGCTTTTCTAGTGAAGACTGTAGGCAAGGCTGTGGTTATTGTTATCCAAATGGATTCCCTTTCTTTCCGTCCGTAGTCTTACTGAGGAACGGGAGGAACCCGTGAGGTCTCAAACCACGGGAGAGTCTTCTGCAGATGCTGCAAAAGGCACAACAGTACCCGACAGCTCCTGCCCGGTGACAACTGGTGGGTACCGATTAGGGCACACTTGCACTGAGCGGAGTAGGCGGGATCCTTCAAAGTGGACGAGATGATGTGGAAAACCCACTCTGGCCTGTAGCAGAATAATAACCCATTTTTGGGATGCAGGGCTTGAGTGATGGGGAGAAGTAGAGTGAAGGAAACACTCGCCGTGACTGGTTTCTTACCTCCTTTGCAGGTGGTGTCCTAGCAGCAGCAGAAGCGGAGCAAGAGGAAGATGATGACTCTTGTGAATCCTTTCAGCAAGTGGAATAGCGGAAGGTGCAGAGATGCAGATCCTGAAATCTGCCGAGAAGCCTGGAAAGATGGAGATGGACGCTCAGTTGGCTCAGAAGCTATCTGAAGGTTAAACCCCTCAGAGGGAAACGGTTGTCATGGGGTCAGAGCTGTGAGCTCCTAGACCATTTTTAAGTGGCAACACCTAGGTGTCTGGCTTCTGGGAAGGTTTCGGGCAGTGCATCTCACAGAGGGGCGATCTCTTCTGGCAGTGCTACGGAAAGAGCATTCTTTCTTGTCGATTTCCCGTCAGCACGAGGATGCTTTGCAGTGTTTCTACAGTGCCTCCTGGCCAGTGCAAAGTGACCCTAAACACCAGAGTCTGGAGATGTTGTCTAGAGACCAGACGGCCCAAACTGTCCGCACGCCGCGACTCCTGCATGCCGGAGTCTCTTCCTGGATGCTACCCAGCCACCTTTGGGCACTGCTTAGAGCCACGTGCGCTGTCATGCTTAGGCACCTCCTGCTGGAAAGGACGCAGCAAGAGGCGGTGATGCCAAGAAGAATACCGTGCTGCGGCTGGGTGTGAAGGCACCCTGGGAAAACATTTCCTATCTGCATTTGTACCGTGGAGTTGAACCGCTATGCGTCATTTGATGCAGGCCTTGAGGGATGGGGAAAAGTAGAGAGAAAAGGACACTCAGAGCGCCTCGTTTCTGACTTGCTTTGCAGATAACTTGCTGCTATTATCAGCAGAGGAAGAGGAAGGTGGTGACTCTTGTTCTGATTCTGAGGTATGATTCTGAGAATGATGAAGCTGTGGCAGACGTTGTGCTTCTGCATCCCAAGTGCTGAAAGGCAGGGCGACGGCACGTTATTTCTGGGCAACCTTTCCACACTGCCTGACTGTCTGTGTTCTTGCTCACTCAGGGGTCTGCAAAGGAGAAGGAAAACCTTCCAGAACAACAGGATGCTGAAACTCAAACAGATTTTCAGGACGATACACAGGTGACCGTGCTAAAGAGTGATGGCAGATCAGTTGTGCAGATGCCTGCTGGTGGCGGGCACAATTTCTTAGGTTCAAATTCCAGCTGAAGACCGATCTACTGATAGGGTCGAATGAGTAAAAGCATATCTCGTCTTGTCATGTCCTTACTGATTTCTGCATTCTCATGTAACGCCATTTCTTCAGGGTGTGGTCAGACAGCTGCCGCAGGAGCTTCCCGGTGCTCTGGAAGAGCAGCCCGAATCCAAAGCTCCTCTTGAAGACCCTATGTGCTGCCACAGGTGCCTGAAGGGAGAGAAGAGGCGTTTGCAGAAGGAGTTGGACATGTTTAAAGCCAAGGTATGGAAAGGCTGTCTCTTACCACCTCTGCAGGGGCCCAGGCCTTTTTTGTGGCAAACCCAAGTGGGGATCTGCTCCTGTTGTAGGGGTTTTGTGTAACCCCGGCTGGTTCAGTGTGCGGCCAGCTGGGAGGGAACAGAACTGCTGCTTTGGGGTCTGCTTGTTTGTGCCTCTGAAGTCAGAGCACGCAGCAGAGCTCAGGTTGTCTCAGTACCCTAGACAACTTGGCCACACGGTGGGATTCGGTGGCAGGGAAGTGACTCGCCTTCCTTATACGCCTGGCACCTATGGTTAGAGAGGTCAGGATCCATGAAGTCGCCTTGTCCCGACTTGCAGCGCAATGTGCGTGTTCCTTTCAAAGAGCTGCTTCCCAAGTGTAGCGGGGCGGGTGCACTTCTTTCTGTTTTGTTTGGCCAAGCAGGGTGTGTGGGCTCAGGGAGAAACGGGAGACGTCCTGGACTGCTGCGCTGGTGCATTTTTGTCTTCTCTGTCCTGTTTCTTCCTGCAGCTGAGTAACTTGCTGTGACTCCTGAATTCTTCCGTAGCGTGTTGTGTGTAGGCAGCAGCATCTGCAGTCTTTATATAGGAATTGAGGCGTAGAGGCCTGGAAGTGCTGGGGTAGAAATCCTCTTTTCACCTTTTTATAGAGATGTGTTGTCACTGTAGGAGCAGGAGAAGCTTTTCACCGAATACTTTCCATGCAGTAGCCAACAAGTGGTTAGAAAGGGTGTTTGGAGTCCTTGAGAGGGGAAGACGAGTGCTGTGGCAGAGTGTAGGGAATGAACGTAGACATAGGAGAGGGGCCAGTACGAAAGATGATGAAGTAACTTGGCTTTTGAGAGGTGACTGGAGAGTCGAAGCTGTCGACCCCTTTTTGTCAAGCCTAAGCTCACTTGTGTGAATTCCTGTTGCGATTTGACAGCTGCTGCAATCGCAAGAACAGCATATCCGGAACCTGAATTACAGAGCTGCCCTGCACATTGCTATACAGAAGATGGAGAGGGAAGTAACAGCTTCTGGCCTGAAACAGCAAAGCCTTCTGGTAGCATCTGCTGCAGCTATCAAACAACTGGAGGAGCGCATGCAATGGTAAGGGAGTAAGAGAGGGGGAGCAAGGCTTCACTTTCTGGGACTGTGCGAAAGCCAGAGGGTTGCCTTCTTGCAGCACAGCAAGTTAGTGCAGGCTTTTGAAAGACGCTTTTGCTTTTGGCTCTGTTACTTCATGCTCTTCTTCCAGGCTTTATACTCTTGAGGCTTGCTGTATCCACACGACTATAATTGCTTGCATGTCTTTCCTAGGCTCGAAGTTCGAAATGCCAGACTGGAAGCCATGGCCCAGCAACAAGCCATGATCATCGAGGCCCTTCAGAAAGACCTGCAAGCCTCTGCCTCAGTAAGCTAGCCATAGACTTCCCTCTTTGTGAGCTCCTGAGCCTAATTACTTAATCACGTGGGGAAATCCTGCCCTTCCCCAGCTTTCTGGTTGTGAGAGCTGTCCCACGATACCATAGCAAGTGCTTCTTAACGCCCTCTTAGGTAAGGCCCTGACAGTAATGCGCTGGCTGAAGCCCCTTCTGCTTTAGGCCAGTCGTGAGGCAGAGACCTCATGCTCTCTAACCAAGTGTAGGTGTCGTGCATCATTCATTGCTAGGGGTTGTCCGAATGTCCATGCTGCTTTCAGGACCTCTTTGGTAAAGGCACGAAGGTTTAAGGAGGCGTTGAGACCTCTGCGGCAGCTGGGCTCAGCGACATCTTCGGATGCATCTCCTTCCCGTCTCAAGAGCGGGTTTGAAGCTGAGGAGAACAGCCACCCACACTTCTGAGAATTCAGTCCTGTGTTGCGGAGCTCCGCCTTGCTCCTAGGCGGCAAGGAGCTTCCCAGCTTTTGTTTCAGAGGGGATCCAACTGATAGCCCTGGAGTTAAGCTCCTTGGCAGTGTTCCTCCTCTTGTGGATAGCTTTGCGCTCCTGGGCGTTCCTTGACTTCATTCCCTTCCCCCCTGCCCTTTTCTGTTAGCCTGTATCAATAAGTAGCAGGACAGAAGGGTACCTGGGTGAAGTTTGGAGTAAAAACACCTTTAGGAATATAGCACGTTTGAAGGGAGAGGGGAAGAAAAAAAAACCACAAAAAACGAACACACATTCATTCCTTTTGTTCATCAGTCTGGCACAATATAAAGGATGTGCTAATGCATAATTTTCCACAGTTTTCAAATCTCTCGGAAGCTCGGTTTGGTTACCGTAATGTTCTTCCCAGGGATTTCAGTGGCCCAGGCCACTGTAAAACTAACAGCGTTTTCTTTCCCTGCCCCTCCCCAGTCACCGCGGAACTGGCAAAGTCGGCAGTGATGAGATGATGCTGGAGCCAAGGAAGAGCCAATTCCAGAAAGCAAAGAACAGATCTGAAGAGAGGAGGGAAGCCTGGAAAACTCTGGCTTCCACCTTGTGCAGCTCCTCCCCCGAATTTCGTTCCACATGTGCTGCTCCACCTTGCTATTCAATAAACTTTGCCATATAGTGTGCATCTTTATTGTCATAGAAGGACAGAATTATTGAGGTTGGAAAAGACCTTCAAGACCATCAAGTGCACTGGTCAACCTGACCTCCGAAACCCCATTGCCAGGGAAGTGGCTGCAATGTCTGCACAATGCACAGACCGTCACAGTTTTTAAGGACTGAAAAGCAACACGAGTTCCTAATGGCCAACCCAAACCTCCCCTGGCGCAACACCTCCTCACATGCTATCCCTTCTCACCTGAGAGCACAGGCCGGCACCCACTTCCACGCGAAGACCCGGGCTGCCCTGCGCTCACCATGTGCCTGACGCCCGCGAGGCCACCCTGCAGTGGAGGCACTGGGCAGGCACCCCCCACCCCTGCAGGGCGGTGCCCCCCAGGCTGGACGCCCCTTGTGATGCCCTTTGTGACACCCTTTGTGACACCCTGCCCGTGGCCTGGCAGCAAAGCCTTGTGCTGCCTGCAGCCGGCGGCGCTCAGTGCTGTCGCTGCCACTGGGGAAGCGACAGCGTGTGCGTGGCCGGGAGCGTGGCTGCGGCCCTGCCCTCGCGTGGTGCCTCTGCCTCGCCGCGGGGCTCCCAGCCGTCTCAGCTCCCGTCTCCCTGCCCGGAGCCCGGCAGAGCCCGCCGGGCGCCTCTGGTGCCGTTGCCCTGAGGCGGGCCATGGCCTCATCCCCGCCGCAGCACGCAGAGGGTCTTGGGGCTCCTCAGGGGCCGTCGGGAGCCACCGTCGGTGCCTGTCGGCTCCAGGAGAGGCAGCCTGGTGGGCTGCACGGCGCGGCTGCCCGTGGCGACCTGGCCCTGCTGCAGCGGCGCCGGTGGCTGAGGAAGCTGTGCATCAACTGGCGGGATGCGGAGGGGCGGTAAGGGGCAGCCAGTGCCTGCAGCCAGGCCCTGGCCCTGCCTGGAAGCGCCCAGCCCAGGCGGAAGCGCTCTGGGCCCTGGGCCGGCCCGTCGTGGTCTCTCTGCCTTAACGTAGCATCTGGAATTTGCAGGACACCTCTGCATCTTGCTTGCGCCAACGGCCACGTGGATGTCGTTCAGTTTCTGGTTAGGAAGAAGTGCAAGCTGAACCCACGTGACAATTTGAAGAACACGCCCCTGATGAAGGTACGTGAAAACACGACGCCGTTGCTGTAGATGGGGCTTGTTGGCTCCGCTCTGAGGGCCGATGGCTTCCTGGCGGCATTCTTCACGTAGGCCCGCGCAGACACAGGGGCGCTGCAGTCAGCGCAGAATGGGCACGTGTTCCCTGACCTTTGGAGACCCTCTTGTTTTCCCGCGTTGGGAAGCTCTCTCTGACAGAGAGAAGCGTAGGCGTTGCAAGTCATTCCTTTCCTGTCTCTGGTTTCCAGGCGGTAGCATGCAAGCAAGAAGGCTGCGTGGCTGTTCTGCTAGAGCACGGCGCTGACCCAAACGTCACAGATCGTGGCGGCAACACTGCCCTTCACCTCGCTGTCCACACTGCTAACGTGTTTGTAGCGGGGGTCTTACTGCAGCACAATGCCCAGATTGATGCTCGGAATCAGGTAACCTGGTAGCTTGGGCAAGGCTGTCCTTCAAAAAAAAAAAAAAAGTGACTTCACTTTTCTCTCCTGTGCTAAGGTAGATTCTCTCTCCTTTCAGCTGGGATACACGCCGCTCGCTCTCGCAGTCTCCCAACGTTGCAAAGGGATGGCAGAGTTCCTTCTGGAAAAAGGAGCCGACGTGAATGCGCGAGATTGCTCTGAAAGGTGAAGGGTTTTTCAAAAGTTCGCCTGGGTTTCCTTAGCATTGCTCAAGTGAAATTGATCAGAGGCATAGGAACGACCTTTGCAAAAGAAGCCGGAGCCGCACCGGAGGAGTTCCTTCTGCATGCCTTGTGAAAGCAGATCTGCGCGTGGCTGCGGCCTTCCTGCAGGGGGTGTTTTCCACGCTGAGGGCTGCAGGAAAGCATTGTCTGCGGTGCCCCCCAGCACACAAGCACAGCCATTCTGAAACCTGCCCTTTGCTCAGCAGCATTGCTGTTAAGCAGGAGAGGGAGAACTTGCCTGGAGACCTCCTGAGGTCCTGTCCAACAGGAGTTCGCTCGTGCTTTGCCTTTGCTTTCGCTGTCCCTGGAGGAAAGGGGGGGAATGCGTTGCCTGGGAGGCAAGTGGGGAGGGGACTAAAACAACGGCAACGCGATGTCTGCAGAAGCTGATGTCTTTTCCACCTGGTTTTGGATGCTACAGGACCGTTCTTATAATTGCTGCTGTTGTGGGGGATATGGACATCATGCGACTTCTTCTTCAGCGTGGTGCTGACCCTACTCTGACGGACATCACCAGCATGACAGCCAGGCGTTACTTAGCAACTCTCCATAGCCAAGAGTAAGTGTTCTGCATCGTTCATTGCCCGGGGGTTGTCCAAATGTCCGTGCTGTCTTATGGACCGCTTGGTAGAGGCACCAAAGTTTAAGGAGGCGTTGAGACCTTTGTGTCAGCTGGGCTCAGCGGCATCTTCAGATGCATCTCCTTCCCGCATCCTTTTTCAATAGTAGCCTGGGTCTGCAGCAAATTTTTGTTTATTTATCTTCTAAGGTTTAGTTAAGAAGCAAACGTGCAAGTGGTCTCTTCCAGAGCCCCAAGTTACCCTCTGCCAGGCTGGTCAGAGGATAACAGCTGTCCAGCAGCGGGGAGTTACTCTATAGACAGGAAGAGGCGTCTATAGACTGACTGAAGGTGCCTGTAGTGAATATGAAATCTGTAAGAGTAGCGCAAGCAGCAGTGTGTGCGTAACCCTTTATCAACTGGCTCTGAAGCTGTACAGGCTGGACAATGAACGGCTGCTGCTTTTCTAGTGAAGACTGTAGGCAAGGCTGTGGTTATTGTTATCCAAATGGATTCCCTTTCTTTCCGTCCGTAGTCTTACTGAGGAACGGGAGGAACCCGTGAGGTCTCAAACCACGGGAGAGTCTTCTGCAGATGCTGCAAAAGGCACAACAGTACCCGACAGCTCCTGCCCGGTGACAACTGGTGGGTACCGATTAGGCACACTTGCACTGAGCGGAGTAGGCGGGATCCTTCAAAGTGGACGAGATGATGTGGAAAACCCACTCTGGCCTGTAGCAGAATAATAACCCATTTTTGGGATGCAGGGCTTGAGTGATGGGGAGAAGTAGAGTGAAGGAAACACTCGCCGTGACTGGTTTCTTACCTCCTTTGCAGGTGGTGTCCTAGCAGCAGCAGAAGCGGAGCAAGAGGAAGATGATGACTCTTGTGAATCCTTTTCAGCAAGTGGAATAGCGGAAGGTGCAGAGATGCAGATCCTGAAATCTGCCGAGAAGCCTGGAAAGATGGAGATGGACGCTCAGTTGGCTCAGAAGCTATCTGAAGGTTAAACCCCTCAGAGGGAAACGGTTGTCATGGGGTCAGAGCTGTGAGCTCCTAGACCATTTTTAAGTGGCAACACCTAGGTGTCTGGCTTCTGGGAAGGTTTCGGGCAGTGCATCTCACAGAGGGGCGATCTCTTCTGGCAGTGCTACGGAAAGAGCATTCTTTCTTGTCGATTTCCCGTCAGCACGAGGATGCTTTGCAGTGTTTCTACAGTGCCTCCTGGCCAGTGCAAAGTGACCCTAAACACCAGAGTCTGGAGATGTTGTCTAGAGACCAGACGGCCCAAACTGTCCGCACGCCGCGACTCCTGCATGCCGGAGTCTCTTCCTGGATGCTACCCAGCCACCTTTGGGCACTGCTTAGAGCCACGTGCGCTGTCATGCTTAGGCACCTCCTGCTGGAAAGGACGCAGCAAGAGGCGGTGATGCCAAGAGAATACCGTGCTGCGGCTGGGTGTGAAGGCACCCTGGGAAAACATTTCCTATCTGCATTTGTACCGTGGAGTTGAACCGCTATGCGTCATTTGATGCAGGCCTTGAGGGATGGGGAAAAGTAGAGAGAAAAGGACACTCAGAGCGCCTCGTTTCTGACTTGCTTTGCAGATAACTTGCTGCTATTATCAGCAGAGGAAGAGGAAGGTGGTGACTCTTGTTCTGATTCTGAGGTATGATTCTGAGAATGATGAAGCTGTGGCAGACGTTGTGCTTCTGCATCCCAAGTGCTGAAAGGCAGGGCGACGGCACGTTATTTCTGGGCAACCTTTCCACACTGCCTGACTGTCTGTGTTCTTGCTCACTCAGGGGTCTGCAAAGGAGAAGGAAAACCTTCCAGAACAACAGGATGCTGAAACTCAAACAGATTTTCAGGACGATACACAGGTGACCGTGCTAAAGAGTGATGCAGATCAGTTGTGCAGATGCCTGCTGGTGGCGGGCACAATTTCTTAGGTTCAAATTCCAGCTGAAGACCGATCTACTGATAGGGTCGAATGAGTAAAAGCATATCTCGTCTTGTCATGTCCTTACTGATTTCTGCATTCTCATGTAACGCCATTTCTTCAGGGTGTGGTCAGACAGCTGCCGCAGGAGCTTCCCGGTGCTCTGGAAGAGCAGCCCGAATCCAAAGCTCCTCTTGAAGACCCTATGTGCTGCCACAGGTGCCTGAAGGGAGAGAAGAGGCGTTTGCAGAAGGAGTTGGACATGTTTAAAGCCAAGGTATGGAAAGGCTGTCTCTTACCACCTCTGCAGGGGCCCAGGCCTTTTTTGTGGCAAACCCAAGTGGGGATCTGCTCCTGTTGTAGGGGTTTTGTGTAACCCCGGCTGGTTCAGTGTGCGGCCAGCTGGGAGGGAACAGAACTGCTGCTTTGGGGTCTGCTTGTTTGTGCCTCCTGAAGTCAGAGCACGCAGCAGAGCTCAGGTTGTCTCAGTACCCTAGACAACTTGGCCACACGGTGGGATTCGGTGGCAGGGAAGTGACTCGCCTTCCTTATACGCCTGGCACCTATGGTTAGAGAGGTCAGGATCCATGAAGTCGCCTTGTCCCGACTTGCAGCGCAATGTGCGTGTTCCTTTCAAAGAGCTGCTTCCCAAGTGTAGCGGGGCGGGTGCACTTCTTTCTGTTTTGTTTGGCCAAGCAGGGTGTGTGGGCTCAGGGAGAAACGGGAGACGTCCTGGACTGCTGCGCTGGTGCATTTTTGTCTTCTCTGTCCTGTTTCTTCCTGCAGCTGAGTAACTTGCTGTGACTCCTGAATTCTTCCGTAGCGTGTTGTGTGTAGGCAGCAGCATCTGCAGTCTTTATATAGGAATTGAGGCGTAGAGGCCTGGGAAGTGCTGGGGTAGAAATCCTCTTTTCACCTTTTTTATAGAGATGTGTTGTCACTGTAGGAGCAGGAGAAGCTTTTCACCGAATACTTTCCATGCAGTAGCCAACAAGTGGTTAGAAAGGGTGTTTGGAGTCCTTGAGAGGGGAAGACGAGTGCTGTGGCAGAGTGTAGGGAATGAACGTAGACATAGGAGAGGGGCCAGTACGAAAGATGATGAAGTAACTTGGCTTTTGAGAGGTGACTGGAGAGTCGAAGCTGTCGACCCCTTTTTGTCAAGCCTAAGCTCACTTGTGTGAATTCCTGTTGCGATTTGACAGCTGCTGCAATCGCAAGAACAGCATATCCGGAACCTGAATTACAGAGCTGCCCTGCACATTGCTATACAGAAGATGGAGAGGGAAGTAACAGCTTCTGGCCTGAAACAGCAAAGCCTTCTGGTAGCATCTGCTGCAGCTATCAAACAACTGGAGGAGCGCATGCAATGGTAAGGGAGTAAGAGAGGGGGAGCAAGGCTTCACTTTCTGGGACTGTGCGAAAGCCAGAGGGTTGCCTTCTTGCAGCACAGCAAGTTAGTGCAGGCTTTTGAAAGACGCTTTTGCTTTTGGCTCTGTTACTTCATGCTCTTCTTCCAGGCTTTATACTCTTGAGGCTTGCTGTATCCACACGACTATAATTGCTTGCATGTCTTTCCTAGGCTCGAAGTTCGAAATGCCAGACTGGAAGCCATGGCCCAGCAACAAGCCATGATCATCGAGGCCCTTCAGAAAGACCTGCAAGCCTCTGCCTCAGTAAGCTAGCCATAGACTTCCCTCTTTGTGAGCTCCTGAGCCTAATTACTTAATCACGTGGGGAAATCCTGCCCTTCCCCAGCTTTCTGGTTGTGAGAGCTGTCCCACGATACCATAGCAAGTGCTTCTTAACGCCCTCTTAGGTAAGGCCCTGACAGTAATGCGCTGGCTGAAGCCCCTTCTGCTTTAGGCCAGTCGTGAGGCAGAGACCTCATGCTCTCTAACCAAGTGTAGGTGTCGTGCATCATTCATTGCTAGGGGTTGTCCGAATGTCCATGCTGCTTTCAGGACCTCTTTGGTAAAGGCACGAAGGTTTAAGGAGGCGTTGAGACCTCTGCGGCAGCTGGGCTCAGCGACATCTTCGGATGCATCTCCTTCCCGTCTCAAGAGCGGGTTTGAAGCTGAGGAGAACAGCCACCCACACTTCTGAGAATTCAGTCCTGTGTTGCGGAGCTCCGCCTTGCTCCTAGGCGGCAAGGAGCTTCCCAGCTTTTGTTTCAGAGGGGATCCAACTGATAGCCCTGGAGTTAAGCTCCTTGGCAGTGTTCCTCCTCTTGTGGATAGCTTTGCGCTCCTGGGCGTTCCTTGACTTCATTCCCTTCCCCCCTGCCCTTTTCTGTTAGCCTGTATCAATAAGTAGCAGGACAGAAGGGTACCTGGGTGAAGTTTGGAGTAAAAACACCTTTAGGAATATAGCACGTTTGAAGGGAGAGGGGAAGAAAAAAAAACACAAAAAACGAACACACATTCATTCCTTTTGTTCATCAGTCTGGCACAATATAAAGGATGTGCTAATGCATCATTTTCCACAGTTTTCAAATCTCTCGGAAGCTCGGTTTGGTTACCGTAATGTTCTTCCCAGGGATTTCAGTGGCCCAGGCCAGCTGTAAAACTAACAGCGTTTTCTTTCCCTGCCCCTCCCCAGTCACCGCGGAACTGGCAAAGTCGGCAGTGATGAGATGATGCTGGAGCCAAGGAAGAGCCAATTCCAGAAAGCAAAGAGCAGATCTGAAGAGCGACGGAGCCTGGAAAACTCTGGCTTCCACCTTGTGCAGCTCCTCCCCCGAATTTCGTTCCACATGTGCTGCTCCACCTTGCTATTCAATAAACTTTGCCATATAGTGTGCATCTTTATTGTCATAGAAGGACAGAATTATTGAGGTTGGAAAAGACCTTCAAGACCATCAAGTGCACTGGTCAACCTGACCTCCGAAACCCCATTGCCAGGGAAGTGGCTGCAATGTCTGCACAATGCACAGACCGTCACAGTTTTTAAGGACTGAAAAGCAACACGAGTTCCTAATGGCCAACCCAAACCTCCCCTGGCGCAACACCTCCTCACATGCTATCCCTTCTCACCTGAGAGCACAGGCCGGCACCCACTTCCACGCGAAGACCCGGGCTGCCCTGCGCTCACCATGTGCCTGACGCCCGCGAGGCCACCCTGCAGTGGAGGCACTGGGCAGGCACCCCCCACCCCTGCAGGGCGGTGCCCCCCAGGCTGGACGCCCCTTGTGATGCCCTTTGTGACACCCTTTGTGACACCCTGCCCGTGGCCTGGCAGCAAAGCCTTGTGCTGCCTGCAGCCGGCGGCGCTCAGTGCTGTCGCTGCCACTGGGGAAGCGACAGCGTCGTGCGTGGCCGGGAGCGTGGCTGCGGCCCTGCCCTCGCGTGGTGCCTCTGCCTCGCCGCGGGGCTCCCAGCCGTCTCAGCTCCCGTCTCCCTGCCCGGAGCCCGGCAGAGCCCGCCGGGCGCCTCTGGTGCCGTTGCCCTGAGGCGGGCCATGGCCTCATCCCCGCCGCAGCACGCAGAGGGTCTTGGGGCTCCTCAGGGGCCGTCGGGAGCCACCGTCGGTGCCTGTCGGCTCCAGGAGAGGCAGCCTGGTGGGCTGCACGGCGCGGCTGCCCGTGGCGACCTGGCCCTGCTGCAGCGGCGCCGGTGGCTGAGGAAGCTGTGCATCAACTGGCGGGATGCGGAGGGGCGGTAAGGGGCAGCCAGTGCCTGCAGCCAGGCCCTGGCCCTGCCTGGAAGCGCCCAGCCCAGGCGGAAGCGCTCTGGGCCCTGGGCCGGCCCGTCGTGGTCTCTCTGCCTTAACGTAGCATCTGGAATTTGCAGGACACCTCTGCATCTTGCTTGCGCCAACGGCCACGTGGATGTCGTTCAGTTTCTGGTTAGGAAGAAGTGCAAGCTGAACCCACGTGACAATTTGAAGAACACGCCCCTGATGAAGGTACGTGAAAACACGACGCCGTTGCTGTAGATGGGGCTTGTTGGCTCCGCTCTGAGGGCCGATGGCTTCCTGGCGGCATTCTTCACGTAGGCCCGCGCAGACACAGGGGCGCTGCAGTCAGCGCAGAATGGGCACGTGTTCCCTGACCTTTGGAGACCCTCTTGTTTTCCCGCGTTGGGAAGCTCTCTCTGACAGAGAGAAGCGTAGGCGTTGCAAGTCATTCCTTTCCTGTCTCTGGTTTCCAGGCGGTAGCATGCAAGCAAGAAGGCTGCGTGGCTGTTCTGCTAGAGCACGGCGCTGACCCAAACGTCACAGATCGTGGCGGCAACACTGCCCTTCACCTCGCTGTCCACACTGCTAACGTGTTTGTAGCGGGGGTCTTACTGCAGCACAATGCCCAGATTGATGCTCGGAATCAGGTAACCTGGTAGCTTGGGCAAGGCTGTCCTTCAAAAAAAAAAAAAAAGTGACTTCACTTTTCTCTCCTGTGCTAAGGTAGATTCTCTCTCCTTTCAGCTGGGATACACGCCGCTCGCTCTCGCAGTCTCCCAACGTTGCAAAGGGATGGCAGAGTTCCTTCTGGAAAAAGGAGCCGACGTGAATGCGCGAGATTGCTCTGAAAGGTGAAGGGTTTTTCAAAAGTTCGCCTGGGTTTCCTTAGCATTGCTCAAGTGAAATTGATCCAGAGGCATAGGAACGACCTTTGCAAAAGAAGCCGGAGCCGCACCGGAGGAGTTCCTTCTGCATGCCTTGTGAAAGCAGATCTGCGCGTGGCTGCGGCCTTCCTGCAGGGGGTGTTTTCCACGCTGAGGGCTGCAGGAAAGCATTGTCTGCGGTGCCCCCCAGCACACAAGCACAGCCATTCTGAAACCTGCCCTTTGCTCAGCAGCATTGCTGTTAAGCAGGAGAGGGAGAACTTGCCTGGAGACCTCCTGAGGTCCTGTCCAACAGGAGTTCGCTCGTGCTTTGCCTTTGCTTTCGCTGTCCCTGGAGGAAAGGGGGGGAATGCGTTGCCTGGGAGGCAAGTGGGGAGGGGACTAAAACAACGGCAACGCGATGTCTGCAGAAGCTGATGTCTTTTCCACCTGGTTTTGGATGCTACAGGACCGTTCTTATAATTGCTGCTGTTGTGGGGGATATGGACATCATGCGACTTCTTCTTCAGCGTGGTGCTGACCCTACTCTGACGGACATCACCAGCATGACAGCCAGGCGTTACTTAGCAACTCTCCATAGCCAAGAGTAAGTGTTCTGCATCGTTCATTGCCCGGGGGTTGTCCAAATGTCCGTGCTGTCTTATGGACCGCTTGGTAGAGGCACCAAAGTTTAAGGAGGCGTTGAGACCTTTGTGTCAGCTGGGCTCAGCGGCATCTTCAGATGCATCTCCTTCCCGCATCCTTTTTCAATAGTAGCCTGGGTCTGCAGCAAATTTTTGTTTATTTATCTTCTAAGGTTTAGTTAAGAAGCAAACGTGCAAGTGGTCTCTTCCAGAGCCCCAAGTTACCCTCTGCCAGGCTGGTCAGAGGATAACAGCTGTCCAGCAGCGGGGAGTTACTCTATAGACAGGAAGAGGCGTCTATAGACTGACTGAAGGTGCCTGTAGTGAATATGAAATCTGTAAGAGTAGCGCAAGCAGCAGTGTGTGCGTAACCCTTTATCAACTGGCTCTGAAGCTGTACAGGCTGGACAATGAACGGCTGCTGCTTTTCTAGTGAAGACTGTAGGCAAGGCTGTGGTTATTGTTATCCAAATGGATTCCCTTTCTTTCCGTCCGTAGTCTTACTGAGGAACGGGAGGAACCCGTGAGGTCTCAAACCACGGGAGAGTCTTCTGCAGATGCTGCAAAAGGCACAACAGTACCCGACAGCTCCTGCCCGGTGACAACTGGTGGGTACCGATTAGGCACACTTGCACTGAGCGGAGTAGGCGGGATCCTTCAAAGTGGACGAGATGATGTGGAAAACCCACTCTGGCCTGTAGCAGAATAATAACCCATTTTTGGGATGCAGGGCTTGAGTGATGGGGAGAAGTAGAGTGAAGGAAACACTCGCCGTGACTGGTTTCTTACCTCCTTTGCAGGTGGTGTCCTAGCAGCAGCAGAAGCGGAGCAAGAGGAAGATGATGACTCTTGTGAATCCTTTTCAGCAAGTGGAATAGCGGAAGGTGCAGAGATGCAGATCCTGAAATCTGCCGAGAAGCCTGGAAAGATGGAGATGGACGCTCAGTTGGCTCAGAAGCTATCTGAAGGTTAAACCCCTCAGAGGGAAACGGTTGTCATGGGGTCAGAGCTGTGAGCTCCTAGACCATTTTTAAGTGGCAACACCTAGGTGTCTGGCTTCTGGGAAGGTTTCGGGCAGTGCATCTCACAGAGGGGCGATCTCTTCTGGCAGTGCTACGGAAAGAGCATTCTTTCTTGTCGATTTCCCGTCAGCACGAGGATGCTTTGCAGTGTTTCTACAGTGCCTCCTGGCCAGTGCAAAGTGACCCTAAACACCAGAGTCTGGAGATGTTGTCTAGAGACCAGACGGCCCAAACTGTCCGCACGCCGCGACTCCTGCATGCCGGAGTCTCTTCCTGGATGCTACCCAGCCACCTTTGGGCACTGCTTAGAGCCACGTGCGCTGTCATGCTTAGGCACCTCCTGCTGGAAAGGACGCAGCAAGAGGCGGTGATGCCAAGAGAATACCGTGCTGCGGCTGGGTGTGAAGGCACCCTGGGAAAACATTTCCTATCTGCATTTGTACCGTGGAGTTGAACCGCTATGCGTCATTTGATGCAGGCCTTGAGGGATGGGGAAAAGTAGAGAGAAAAGGACACTCAGAGCGCCTCGTTTCTGACTTGCTTTGCAGATAACTTGCTGCTATTATCAGCAGAGGAAGAGGAAGGTGGTGACTCTTGTTCTGATTCTGAGGTATGATTCTGAGAATGATGAAGCTGTGGCAGACGTTGTGCTTCTGCATCCCAAGTGCTGAAAGGCAGGGCGACGGCACGTTATTTCTGGGCAACCTTTCCACACTGCCTGACTGTCTGTGTTCTTGCTCACTCAGGGGTCTGCAAAGGAGAAGGAAAACCTTCCAGAACAACAGGATGCTGAAACTCAAACAGATTTTCAGGACGATACACAGGTGACCGTGCTAAAGAGTGATGCAGATCAGTTGTGCAGATGCCTGCTGGTGGCGGGCACAATTTCTTAGGTTCAAATTCCAGCTGAAGACCGATCTACTGATAGGGTCGAATGAGTAAAAGCATATCTCGTCTTGTCATGTCCTTACTGATTTCTGCATTCTCATGTAACGCCATTTCTTCAGGGTGTGGTCAGACAGCTGCCGCAGGAGCTTCCCGGTGCTCTGGAAGAGCAGCCCGAATCCAAAGCTCCTCTTGAAGACCCTATGTGCTGCCACAGGTGCCTGAAGGGAGAGAAGAGGCGTTTGCAGAAGGAGTTGGACATGTTTAAAGCCAAGGTATGGAAAGGCTGTCTCTTACCACCTCTGCAGGGGCCCAGGCCTTTTTTGTGGCAAACCCAAGTGGGGATCTGCTCCTGTTGTAGGGGTTTTGTGTAACCCCGGCTGGTTCAGTGTGCGGCCAGCTGGGAGGGAACAGAACTGCTGCTTTGGGGTCTGCTTGTTTGTGCCTCCTGAAGTCAGAGCACGCAGCAGAGCTCAGGTTGTCTCAGTACCCTAGACAACTTGGCCACACGGTGGGATTCGGTGGCAGGGAAGTGACTCGCCTTCCTTATACGCCTGGCACCTATGGTTAGAGAGGTCAGGATCCATGAAGTCGCCTTGTCCCGACTTGCAGCGCAATGTGCGTGTTCCTTTCAAAGAGCTGCTTCCCAAGTGTAGCGGGGCGGGTGCACTTCTTTCTGTTTTGTTTGGCCAAGCAGGGTGTGTGGGCTCAGGGAGAAACGGGAGACGTCCTGGACTGCTGCGCTGGTGCATTTTTGTCTTCTCTGTCCTGTTTCTTCCTGCAGCTGAGTAACTTGCTGTGACTCCTGAATTCTTCCGTAGCGTGTTGTGTGTAGGCAGCAGCATCTGCAGTCTTTATATAGGAATTGAGGCGTAGAGGCCTGGGAAGTGCTGGGGTAGAAATCCTCTTTTCACCTTTTTTATAGAGATGTGTTGTCACTGTAGGAGCAGGAGAAGCTTTTCACCGAATACTTTCCATGCAGTAGCCAACAAGTGGTTAGAAAGGGTGTTTGGAGTCCTTGAGAGGGGAAGACGAGTGCTGTGGCAGAGTGTAGGGAACGAACGTAGACATAGGAGAGGGGCCAGTACGAAAGATGATGAAGTAACTTGGCTTTTGAGAGGTGACTGGAGAGTCGAAGCTGTCGACCCCTTTTTGTCAAGCCTAAGCTCACTTGTGTGAATTCCTGTTGCGATTTGACAGCTGCTGCAATCGCAAGAACAGCATATCCGGAACCTGAATTACAGAGCTGCCCTGCACATTGCTATACAGAAGATGGAGAGGGAAGTAACAGCTTCTGGCCTGAAACAGCAAAGCCTTCTGGTAGCATCTGCTGCAGCTATCAAACAACTGGAGGAGCGCATGCAATGGTAAGGGAGTAAGAGAGGGGGAGCAAGGCTTCACTTTCTGGGACTGTGCGGAAGCCAGAGGGTTGCCTTCTTGCAGCACAGCAAGTTAGTGCAGGCTTTTGAAAGACGCTTTTGCTTTTGGCTCTGTTACTTCATGCTCTTCTTCCAGGCTTTATACTCTTGAGGCTTGCTGTATCCACACGACTATAATTGCTTGCATGTCTTTCCTAGGCTCGAAGTTCGAAATGCCAGACTGGAAGCCATGGCCCAGCAACAAGCCATGATCATCGAGGCCCTTCAGAAAGACCTGCAAGCCTCTGCCTCAGTAAGCTAGCCATAGACTTCCCTCTTTGTGAGCTCCTGAGCCTAATTACTTAATCACGTGGGGAAATCCTGCCCTTCCCCAGCTTTCTGGTTGTGAGAGCTGTCCCACGATACCATAGCAAGTGCTTCTTAACGCCCTCTTAGGTAAGGCCCTGACAGTAATGCGCTGGCTGAAGCCCCTTCTGCTTTAGGCCAGTCGTGAGGCAGAGACCTCATGCTCTCTAACCAAGTGTAGGTGTCGTGCATCATTCATTGCTAGGGGTTGTCCGAATGTCCATGCTGCTTTCAGGACCTCTTTGGTAAAGGCACGAAGGTTTAAGGAGGCGTTGAGACCTCTGCGGCAGCTGGGCTCAGCGACATCTTCGGATGCATCTCCTTCCCGTCTCAAGAGCGGGTTTGAAGCTGAGGAGAACAGCCACCCACACTTCTGAGAATTCAGTCCTGTGTTGCGGAGCTCCGCCTTGCTCCTAGGCGGCAAGGAGCTTCCCAGCTTTTGTTTCAGAGGGGATCCAACTGATAGCCCTGGAGTTAAGCTCCTTGGCAGTGTTCCTCCTCTTGTGGATAGCTTTGCGCTCCTGGGCGTTCCTTGACTTCATTCCCTTCCCCCCTGCCCTTTTCTGTTAGCCTGTATCAATAAGTAGCAGGACAGAAGGGTACCTGGGTGAAGTTTGGAGTAAAAACACCTTTAGGAATATAGCACGTTTGAAGGGAGAGGGGAAGAAAAAAAAACACAAAAAACGAACACACATTCATTCCTTTTGTTCATCAGTCTGGCACAATATAAAGGATGTGCTAATGCATCATTTTCCACAGTTTTCAAATCTCTCGGAAGCTCGGTTTGGTTACCGTAATGTTCTTCCCAGGGATTTCAGTGGCCCAGGCCGCTGTAAAACTAACAGCGTTTTCTTTCCCTGCCCCTCCCCAGTCACCGCGGAACTGGCAAAGTCGGCAGTGATGAGATGATGCTGGAGCCAAGGAAGAGCCAATTCCAGAAAGCAAAGAGCAGATCTGAAGACACGAGCCTGGAAAACTCTGGCTTCCACCTTGTGCAGCTCCTCCCCCGAATTTCGTTCCACATGTGCTGCTCCACCTTGCTATTCAATAAACTTTGCCATCTAGTGTGCATCTTTATTGTCATAGAAGGACAGAATCACTGAGTTTGGAAAAGACCTTCAAGACCATCAAGCGCACTGGTCAACCCAACCTACGAAGCCCCATTGGTAGGGAAGTTGCAGTAAGAAGAGGAAGTGTGCGGGTACAGTCACCCAGCTGCTAATTTCGAGTTGCAGAGGCCTGTGTTCTTCAGCAGGGGTATGTTGGAAGAGGTGAAAGAGAAATCTGCTGCCCTTTGGAGCATGCCAGCTGCTCTTGGCAGCAGCTTTTGGCAGCTCCCAAAATGGCTGGAGGCTGTCCCCAGGGCTTTCTACGGGGAGAGGAAAAGGAGGCGACTCTGTTCAGCAGCGCTGGTGGTTTGCTGCACGCACCTGCTACTGTAGTTGGCAAGTGGTGCCTGTGGCTATGGGGAAGGGATGCTGGGCGACGTTTCTGTGCAGGAGGAGGCGGGAGTTGTTTTGGCCCTCAGCGGTGGGGTGGTTTGCTGCAGTTTTCTTCCATGGGTCTGGGGGAAGCAGCCATAGCAGCCATCTAACTCTTGGGTAAGAATTCCTGAATAGCTTCGCTGATGGAGAAGTGGACAGAGCCATAAGCATAACTCTTGTGGTGTGCAAAGGGCAGGAAAGGGGAGATGTGCAAGAGACAAGTGGCAGGAGAGGACTGGGTGCTGTTGGGTAGGAGAGAGAGAGCAAATTCTACAGCGCTGTGCCCAAGGCTCTGCTTCTAAGATCTCAGCGTCCCGTGAATAGGTAGGGAGCAGAAAATCCCAGCAACAGGAGCTGGCTTGAATGAATGCTATAGCTATGAAGCTGAAAAGAGGCAGCAACAACAGAATCCGTACCAAACAGTTGTGTAAAGTTGAGATGTGCCATGAGCAGAAACTAAGTGTGAAGGGTGTGAGGAAAGAATATTTGCAGCCTGGTTAGCCCCGTGCAGACTTAAAGCACAGTCTTTTTTCTGATGCCTAGAGCAGTTTACCTTTTAAATGACAGATGAGGTAAGGGGGACACTGAGTTCTCTATGATGTGAAGTTGGCTAGGCCAACATTGAAGACCTGCCAGCTCCAGGGGAGAATCAGGTATGTGCAGTAAGTACAGGTTATCAGAGACTCACCAACGAGGAAAAAATAGATCGACTTCAGTGCTGGAAAGATCAATCAGCCTCTTTACCATAAGAATTGCAAAGCAAATGCACTTCTGCCAAACTGCATGCTATCCCATCTGTCAGCTTCTTCTCTCCAGCAGTTCAGCTAAGCAACGTTGAAGACACTGATGTACTCTCAAAGCCTGGTCTACAAGACTGCTTCAAATGCGAGGTGTAAAGGTGGTGGTGGTAACACAATTAGAGCTGATGCTTCCAGGTGTACTGAAAAGTTTTAAAACCGAGTACTGACCGTTGATATTCCTGGTCCCCATTGCTTAGAATAGCAATGTGGAAGCTCGCCTTCAACCACATTTCAGAGCCTGCCATTACTTATCAGAGTCTCTGAGGATTAGGAAAGAACTTTTAATTTAGCATCCCTTGCCTGGAATGTGAATTAAACAGCAAAAAGTAGGATCAGAAACATAGAATGGTTTAGGTAGAAAGGGACCTTGAGGACCACCTAGTTCCTATCTCCCTGCCACCAGCAGGGACACCTCCCACCAGACCAGGTTGCCCAAAGCCCCATCCAATCTGGCCTTGAACACCTCCAGGGATGGGGCATCCACAGCTGCTCTGGGAAACCTGTTCCAGGGCCTCACCGCCCTCAGAGTAAACAATTTATTCTGAATATCTAATCTAAATCTACTCTTTACCTTAAAGCCATTCCCCCTTGTTCATTCACTACATCCCCTGACAAAGAGTACCTCCCCAGCTTTCCTGTAGGCCTCCTTTTGGTACTGGAAGGCTGCTGTAAGGTATCCCAGGAGCCTTCTCTTCTCCAGGCTGAACAACTCCCTCAGCCTGTCTTCACAGGAAAGGCTCTCCAGCCCCTTGATCATTTTCGCAGCCCTCCTCTGGACTCGTTGTTATATGACCACATCCTCCTTGTTCTGGAGGCCCCAGAGCCTCCAGAAACCCCATTGCCAGGGAAGTGGCTGCAATGTCTGCACAATGCACAGACCGTCACAGTTTTTAAGGACTGAAAAGCAACACGAGTTCCTAATGGCCAACCCAAACCTCCCCTGGCGCAACACCTCCTCACATGCTATCCCTTCTCACCTGAGAGCACAGGCCGGCACCCACTTCCACGCGAAGACCCGGGCTGCCCTGCGCTCACCCTGTGCCTGACGCCCGCGAGGCCACCCTGCAGTGGAGGCACTGGGCAGGCACCCCCCGCCCCTGCAGGGCGGTGCCCCCCAGGCTGGACGCCCCTTGTGATGCCCTTTGTGACACCCTTTGTGACACCCTGCCCGTGGCCTGGCAGCAAAGCCTTGTGCTGCCTGCAGCCGGCGGCGCTCAGTGCTGTCGCTGCCACTGGGGAAGCGACAGCGCGTGCGTGGCCGGGAGCGTGGCTGCGGCCCTGCCCTCGCGTGGTGCCTCTGCCTCGCCGCGGGGCTCCCAGCCGTCTCAGCTCCCGTCTCCCTGCCCGGAGCCCGGCAGAGCCCGCCGGGCGCCTCTGGTGCCGTTGCCCTGAGGCGGGCCATGGCCTCATCCCCGCCGCAGCACGCAGAGGGTCTTGGGGCTCCTCAGGGGCCGTCGGGAGCCACCGTCGGTGCCTGTCGGCTCCAGGAGAGGCAGCCTGGTGGGCTGCACGGCGCGGCTGCCCGTGGCGACCTGGCCCTGCTGCAGCGGCGCCGGTGGCTGAGGAAGCTGTGCATCAACTGGCGGGATGCGGAGGGGCGGTAAGGGGCAGCCAGTGCCTGCAGCCAGGCCCTGGCCCTGCCTGGAAGCGCCCAGCCCAGGCGGAAGCGCTCTGGGCCCTGGGCCGGCCCGTCGTGGTCTCTCTGCCTTAACGTAGCATCTGGAATTTGCAGGACACCTCTGCATCTTGCTTGCGCCAACGGCCACGTGGATGTCGTTCAGTTTCTGGTTAGGAAGAAGTGCAAGCTGAACCCACGTGACAATTTGAAGAACACGCCCCTGATGAAGGTACGTGAAAACACGACGCCGTTGCTGTAGATGGGGCTTGTTGGCTCCGCTCTGAGGGCCGATGGCTTCCTGGCGGCATTCTTCACGTAGGCCCGCGCAGACACAGGGGCGCTGCAGTCAGCGCAGAATGGGCACGTGTTCCCTGACCTTTGGAGACCCTCTTGTTTTCCCGCGTTGGGAAGCTCTCTCTGACAGAGAGAAGCGTAGGCGTTGCAAGTCATTCCTTTCCTGTCTCTGGTTTCCAGGCGGTAGCATGCAAGCAAGAAGGCTGCGTGGCTGTTCTGCTAGAGCACGGCGCTGACCCAAACGTCACAGATCGTGGCGGCAACACTGCCCTTCACCTCGCTGTCCACACTGCTAACGTGTTTGTAGCGGGGGTCTTACTGCAGCACAATGCCCAGATTGATGCTCGGAATCAGGTAACCTGGTAGCTTGGGCAAGGCTGTCCTTCAAAAAAAAAAAAAAAAGTGACTTCACTTTTCTCTCCTGTGCTAAGGTAGATTCTCTCTCCTTTCAGCTGGGATACACGCCGCTCGCTCTCGCAGTCTCCCAACGTTGCAAAGGGATGGCAGAGTTCCTTCTGGAAAAAGGAGCCGACGTGAATGCGCGAGATTGCTCTGAAAGGTGAAGGGTTTTTCAAAAGTTCGCCTGGGTTTCCTTAGCATTGCTCAAGTGAAATTGACCAGAGGCATAGGAACGACCTTTGCAAAAGAAGCCGGAGCCGCACCGGAGGAGTTCCTTCTGCATGCCTTGTGCAAGCAGATCTGCGCGTGGCTGCGGCCTTCCTGCAGGGGGTGTTTTCCACGCTGAGGGCTGCACGAAAGCATTGTCTGCGGTGCCCCCCAGCACACATGCACAGCCATTCTGAAACTTGCCCTTTGCTCAGCAGCATTGCTGTTAAGCAGGAGAGGGAGAACTTGCCTGGAGACCTCCTGAGGTCCTGTCCAACAGGAGTTCGCTCGTGCTTTGCCTTTGCTTTCGCTGTCCCTGTAGGAAAGGGGGGGAACGCGTTGCCTGGGAGGCAAGTGGGGAGGGGACTAAAACAACGGCAACGCGATGTCTGCAGAAGCTGATGTCTTTTCCACCTGGTTTTGGATGCTACAGGACCGTTCTTATAATTGCTGCTGTTGTGGGGGATATGGACATCATGCGACTTCTTCTTCAGCGTGGTGCTGACCCTTCTCTGACGGACATCACCGGCATGACAGCCAGGCGTTACTTAGCAACTCTCCATAGCCAAGAGTAAGTGTTCTGCATCGTTCATTGCCCGGGGGTTGTCCAAATGTCCGTGCTGTCTTATGGACCGCTTGGTAGAGGCACCAAAGTTTAAGGAGGCGTTGAGACCTTTGTGTCAGCTGGGCTCAGCGGCATCTTCAGATGCATCTCCTTCCCGCATCCTTTTTCAATAGTAGCCTGGGTCTGCAGCAAATTTTTGTTTATTTATCTTCTAAGGTTTAGTTAAGAAGCAAACGTGCAAGTGGTCTCTTCCAGAGCCCCAAGTTACCCTCTGCCAGGCTGGTCAGAGGATAACAGCTGTCCAGCAGCGGGGAGTTACTCTATAGACAGGAAGAGGCGTCTATAGACTGACTGAAGGTGCCTGTAGTGAATATGAAATCTGTAAGAGTAGCGCAAGCAGCAGTGTGTGCGTAACCCTTTATCAACTGGCTCTGAAGCTGTACAGGCTGGACAATGAACGGCTGCTGCTTTTCTAGTGAAGACTGTAGGCAAGGCTGTGGTTATTGTTATCCAAATGGATTCCCTTTCTTTCCGTCCGTAGTCTTACTGAGGAACGGGAGGAACCCGTGAGGTCTCAAACCACGGGAGAGTCTTCTGCAGATGCTGCAAAAGGCACAACAGTACCCGACAGCTCCTGCCCGGTGACAACTGGTGGGTACCGATTAGGCACACTTGCACTGAGCGGAGTAGGCGGGATCCTTCAAAGTGGACGAGATGATGTGGAAAACCCACTCTGGCCTGTAGCAGAATAATAACCCATTTTTGGGATGCAGGGCTTGAGTGATGGGGAGAAGTAGAGTGAAGGAAACACTCGCCGTGACTGGTTTCTTACCTCCTTTGCAGGTGGTGTCCTAGCAGCAGCAGAAGCGGAGCAAGAGGAAGATGATGACTCTTGTGAATCCTTTTCAGCGAGTGGAATAGCGGAAGGTGCAGAGATGCAGATCCTGAAATCTGCCGAGAAGCCTGGAAAGATGGAGATGGACGCTCAGTTGGCTCAGAAGCTATCTGAAGGTTAAACCCCTCAGAGGGAAACGGTTGTCATGGGGTCAGAGCTGTGAGCTCCTAGACCATTTTTAAGTGGCAACACCTAGGTGTCTGGCTTCTGGGAAGGTTTCGGGCAGTGCATCTCACAGAGGGGCGATCTCTTCTGGCAGTGCTACGGAAAGAGCATTCTTTCTTGTCGATTTCCCGTCAGCACGAGGATGCTTTGCAGTGTTTCTACAGTGCCTCCTGGCCAGTGCAAAGTGACCCTAAACACCAGAGTCTGGAGATGTTGTCTAGAGACCAGACGGCCCAAACTGTCCGCACGCCGCGACTCCTGCATGCCGGAGTCTCTTCCTGGATGCTACCCAGCCACCTTTGGGCACTGCTTAGAGCCACGTGCGCTGTCATGCTTAGGCACCTCCTGCTGGAAAGGACGCAGCAAGAGGCGGTGATGCCAAGAGAATACCGTGCTGCGGCTGGGTGTGAAGGCACCCTGGGAAAACATTTCCTATCTGCATTTGTACCGTGGAGTTGAACCGCTATGCGTCATTTGATGCAGGCCTTGAGGGATGGGGAAAAGTAGAGAGAAAAGGACACTCAGAGCGCCTCGTTTCTGACTTGCTTTGCAGATAACTTGCTGCTATTATCAGCAGAGCAAGAGGAAGGTGGTGACTCTTGTTCTGATTCTGAGGTATGATTCTGAGAATGATGAAGCTGTGGCAGACGTTGTGCTTCTGCATCCCAAGTGCTGAAAGGCAGGGCGACGGCACGTTATTTCTGGGCAACCTTTCCACACTGCCTGACTGTCTGTGTTCTTGCTCACTCAGGGGTCTGCAAAAGAGAAGGAAAACCTTCCAGAACAACAGGATGCTGAAACTCAAACAGATTTTCAGGACGATACACAGGTGACCGTGCTAAAGAGAGATGGAGATCAATTCTGCAGATGCCTGCTGGTGGCGGGCACAATTTCTTAGGTTCAAATTCCAGCTGAAGACCGATCTACTGATAGGGTCGAATGAGTAAAAGCATATCTCGTCTTGTCATGTCCTTACTGATTTCTGCATTCTCATGTAACGCCATTTCTTCAGGGTGTGGTCAGACAGCTGCCGCAGGAGCTTCCCGGTGCTCTTGAAGAGCAGCCCGAATCCAAAGCTCCTCTTGAAGACCCTATGTGCTGCCACAGGTGCCTGAAGGGAGAGAAGAGGCGTTTGCAGAAGGAGTTGGACATGTTTAAAGCCAAGGTATGGAAAGGCTGTCTCTTACCACCTCTGCAGGGGCCCAGGCCTTTTTTGTGGCAAACCCAAGTGGGGATCTGCTCCTGTTGTAGGGGTTTTGTGTAACCCCGGCTGGTTCAGTGTGCGGCCAGCTGGGAGGGAACAGAACTGCTGCTTTGGGGTCTGCTTGTTTGTGCCTCCTGAAGTCAGAGCACGCAGCAGAGCTCAGGTTGTCTCAGTACCCTAGACAACTTGGCCACACGGTGGGATTTGGTGGCAGGGAAGTGACTCGCCTTCCTTATACGCCTGGCACCTATGGTTAGAGAGGTCAGGATCCATGAAGTCGCCTTGTCCCGACTTGCAGCGCAATGTGCGTGTTCCTTTCAAAGAGCTGCTTCCCAAGTGTAGCGGGGCGGGTGCACTTCTTTCTGTTTTGTTTGGCCAAGCAGGGTGTGTGGGCTCAGGGAGAAACGGGAGACGTCCTGGACTGCTGCGCTGGTGCATTTTTGTCTTCTCTGTCCTGTTTCTTCCTGCAGCTGAGTAACTTGCTGTGACTCCTGAATTCTTCCGTAGCGTGTTGTGTGTAGGCAGCAGCATCTGCAGTCTTTATATAGGAATTGAGGCGTAGAGGCCTGGGAAGTGCTGGGGTAGAAATCCTCTTTTCACCTTTTTTATAGAGATGTGTTGTCACTGTAGGAGCAGGAGAAGCTTTTCACCGAATACTTTCCATGCAGTAGCCAACAAGTGGTTAGAAAGGGTGTTTGGAGTCCTTGAGAGGGGAAGACGAGTGCTGTGGCAGAGTGTAGGGAACGAACGTAGACATAGGAGAGGGGCCAGTACGAAAGATGATGAAGTAACTTGGCTTTTGAGAGGTGACTGGAGAGTCGAAGCTGTCGACCCCTTTTTGTCAAGCCTAAGCTCACTTGTGTGAATTCCTGTTGCGATTTGACAGCTGCTGCAATCGCAAGAACAGCATATCCGGAACCTGAATTACAGAGCTGCCCTGCACATTGCTATACAGAAGATGGAGAGGGAAGTAACAGCTTCTGGCCTGAAACAGCAAAGCCTTCTGGTAGCATCTGCTGCAGCTATCAAACAACTGGAGGAGCGCATGCAATGGTAAGGGAGTAAGAGAGGGGGAGCAAGGCTTCACTTTCTGGGACTGTGCGAAAGCCAGAGGGTTGCCTTCTTGCAGCACAGCAAGTTAGTGCAGGCTTTTGAAAGACGCTTTTGCTTTTGGCTCTGTTACTTCATGCTCTTCTTCCAGGCTTTATACTCTTGAGGCTTGCTGTATCCACACGACTATAATTGCTTGCATGTCTTTCCTAGGCTCGAAGTTCGAAATGCCAGACTGGAAGCCATGGCCCAGCAACAAGCCATGATCATCGAGGCCCTTCAGAAAGACCTGCAAGCCTCTGCCTCAGTAAGCTAGCCATAGACTTCCCTCTTTGTGAGCTCCTGAGCCTAATTACTTAATCACGTGGGGAAATCCTGCCCTTCTCCAGCTTTCTGGTTGTGAGAGCTGTCCCACGATACCATAGCAAGTGCTTCTTAACGCCCTCTTAGGTAAGGCCCTGACAGTAATGCGCTGGCTGAAGCCCCTTCTGCTTTAGGCCAGTCGTGAGGCAGAGACCTCATGCTCTCTAACCAAGTGTAGGTGTCGTGCATCATTCATTGCTAGGGGTTGTCCGAATGTCCATGCTGCTTTCAGGACCTCTTTGGTAAAGGCACGAAGGTTTAAGGAGGCGTTGAGACCTCTGCGGCAGCTGGGCTCAGCGACATCTTCGGATGCATCTCCTTCCCGTCTCAAGAGCGGGTTTGAAGCTGAGGAGAACAGCCACCCACACTTCTGAGAATTCAGTCCTGTGTTGCGGAGCTCCGCCTTGCTCCTAGGTGGCAAGGAGCTTCCCAGCTTTTGTTTCAGAGGGGATCCAACTGATAGCCCTGGAGTTAAGCTCCTTGGCAGTGTTCCTCCTCTTGTGGATAGCTTTGCGCTCCTGGGCGTTCCTTGACTTCATTCCCTTCCCCCCTGCCCTTTTCTGTTAGCCTGTATCAATAAGTAGCAGGACAGAAGGGTACCTGGGTGAAGTTTGGAGTAAAAACACCTTTAGGAATATAGCACGTTTGAAGGGAGAGGGGAAGAAAAAAAAACACAAAAAACGAACACACATTCATTCCTTTTGTTCATCAGTCTGGCACAATATAAAGGATGTGCTAATGCATCATTTTCCACAGTTTTCAAATCTCTCGGAAGCTCGGTTTGGTTACCGTAATGTTCTTCCCAGGGATTTCAGTGGCCCAGGCCGCTGTAAAACTAACAGCGTTTTCTTTCCCTGCCCCTCCCCAGTCACCGCGGAACTGGCAAAGTCGGCAGTGATGAGATGATGCTGGAGCCAAGGAAGAGCCAATTCCAGAAAGCAAAGAGCAGATCTGAAGACACGAGCCTGGAAAACTCTGGCTTCCACCTTGTGCAGCTCCTCCCCCGAATTTCGTTCCACATGTGCTGCTCCACCTTGCTATTCAATAAACTTTGCCATCTAGTGTGCATCTTTATTGTCATAGAAGGACAGAATTATTGAGGTTGGAAAAGACCTTCAAGACCATCAAGTGCACTGGTCAACCTGACCTCCGAAACCCCATTGCCAGGGAAGTGGCTGCAATGTCTGCACAATGCACAGACCGTCACAGTTTTTAAGGACTGAAAAGCAACACGAGTTCCTAATGGCCAACCCAAACCTCCCCTGGCGCAACACCTCCTCACATGCTATCCCTTCTCACCTGAGAGCACAGGCCGGCACCCACTTCCACGCGAAGACCCGGGCTGCCCTGCGCTCACCCTGTGCCTGACGCCCGCGAGGCCACCCTGCAGTGGAGGCACTGGGCAGGCACCCCCCGCCCCTGCAGGGCGGTGCCCCCCAGGCTGGACGCCCCTTGTGATGCCCTTTGTGACACCCTTTGTGACACCCTGCCCGTGGCCTGGCAGCAAAGCCTTGTGCTGCCTGCAGCCGGCGGCGCTCAGTGCTGTCGCTGCCACTGGGGAAGCGACAGCGCGTGCGTGGCCGGGAGCGTGGCTGCGGCCCTGCCCTCACGTGGTGCCTCTGCCTCGCCGCGGGGCTCCCAGCCGTCTCAGCTCCCGTCTCCCTGCCCGGAGCCCGGCAGAGCCCGCCGGGCGCCTCTGGTGCCGTTGCCCTGAGGCGGGCCATGGCCTCATCCCCGCCGCAGCACGCAGAGGGTCTTGGGGCTCCTCAGGGGCCGTCGGGAGCCACCGTCGGTGCCTGTCGGCTCCAGGAGAGGCAGCCTGGTGGGCTGCACGGCGCGGCTGCCCGTGGCGACCTGGCCCTGCTGCAGCGGCGCCGGTGGCTGAGGAAGCTGTGCATCAACTGGCGGGATGCGGAGGGGCGGTAAGGGGCAGCCAGTGCCTGCAGCCAGGCCCTGGCCCTGCCTGGAAGCGCCCAGCCCAGGCGGAAGCGCTCTGGGCCCTGGGCCGGCCCGTCGTGGTCTCTCTGCCTTAACGTAGCATCTGGAATTTGCAGGACACCTCTGCATCTTGCTTGCGCCAACGGCCACGTGGATGTCGTTCAGTTTCTGGTTAGGAAGAAGTGCAAGCTGAACCCACGTGACAATTTGAAGAACACGCCCCTGATGAAGGTACGTGAAAACACGACGCCGTTGCTGTAGATGGGGCTTGTTGGCTCCGCTCTGAGGGCCGATGGCTTCCTGGCGGCATTCTTCACGTAGGCCCGCGCAGACACAGGGGCGCTGCAGTCAGCGCAGAATGGGCACGTGTTCCCTGACCTTTGGAGACCCTCTTGTTTTCCCGCGTTGGGAAGCTCTCTCTGACAGAGAGAAGCGTAGGCGTTGCAAGTCATTCCTTTCCTGTCTCTGGTTTCCAGGCGGTAGCATGCAAGCAAGAAGGCTGCGTGGCTGTTCTGCTAGAGCACGGCGCTGACCCAAACGTCACAGATCGTGGCGGCAACACTGCCCTTCACCTCGCTGTCCACACTGCTAACGTGTTTGTAGCGGGGGTCTTACTGCAGCACAATGCCCAGATTGATGCTCGGAATCAGGTAACCTGGTAGCTTGGGCAAGGCTGTCCTTCAAAAAAAAAAAAAAAGTGACTTCACTTTTCTCTCCTGTGCTAAGGTAGATTCTCTCTCCTTTCAGCTGGGATACACGCCGCTCGCTCTCGCAGTCTCCCAACGTTGCAAAGGGATGGCAGAGTTCCTTCTGGAAAAAGGAGCCGACGTGAATGCGCGAGATTGCTCTGAAAGGTGAAGGGTTTTTCAAAAGTTCGCCTGGGTTTCCTTAGCATTGCTCAAGTGAAATTGACCAGAGGCATAGGAACGACCTTTGCAAAAGAAGCCGGAGCCGCACCGGAGGAGTTCCTTCTGCATGCCTTGTGCAAGCAGATCTGCGCGTGGCTGCGGCCTTCCTGCAGGGGGTGTTTTCCACGCTGAGGGCTGCACGAAAGCATTGTCTGCGGTGCCCCCCAGCACACATGCACAGCCATTCTGAAACTTGCCCTTTGCTCAGCAGCATTGCTGTTAAGCAGGAGAGGGAGAACTTGCCTGGAGACCTCCTGAGGTCCTGTCCAACAGGAGTTCGCTCGTGCTTTGCCTTTGCTTTCGCTGTCCCTGTAGGAAAGGGGGGGAACGCGTTGCCTGGGAGGCAAGTGGGGAGGGGACTAAAACAACGGCAACGCGATGTCTGCAGAAGCTGATGTCTTTTCCACCTGGTTTTGGATGCTACAGGACCGTTCTTATAATTGCTGCTGTTGTGGGGGATATGGACATCATGCGACTTCTTCTTCAGCGTGGTGCTGACCCTTCTCTGACGGACATCACCGGCATGACAGCCAGGCGTTACTTAGCAACTCTCCATAGCCAAGAGTAAGTGTTCTGCATCGTTCATTGCCCGGGGGTTGTCCAAATGTCCGTGCTGTCTTATGGACCGCTTGGTAGAGGCACCAAAGTTTAAGGAGGCGTTGAGACCTTTGTGTCAGCTGGGCTCAGCGGCATCTTCAGATGCATCTCCTTCCCGCATCCTTTTTCAATAGTAGCCTGGGTCTGCAGCAAATTTTTGTTTATTTATCTTCTAAGGTTTAGTTAAGAAGCAAACGTGCAAGTGGTCTCTTCCAGAGCCCCAAGTTACCCTCTGCCAGGCTGGTCAGAGGATAACAGCTGTCCAGCAGCGGGGAGTTACTCTATAGACAGGAAGAGGCGTCTATAGACTGACTGAAGGTGCCTGTAGTGAATATGAAATCTGTAAGAGTAGCGCAAGCAGCAGTGTGTGCGTAACCCTTTATCAACTGGCTCTGAAGCTGTACAGGCTGGACAATGAACGGCTGCTGCTTTTCTAGTGAAGACTGTAGGCAAGGCTGTGGTTATTGTTATCCAAATGGATTCCCTTTCTTTCCGTCCGTAGTCTTACTGAGGAACGGGAGGAACCCGTGAGGTCTCAAACCACGGGAGAGTCTTCTGCAGATGCTGCAAAAGGCACAACAGTACCCGACAGCTCCTGCCCGGTGACAACTGGTGGGTACCGATTAGGCACACTTGCACTGAGCGGAGTAGGCGGGATCCTTCAAAGTGGACGAGATGATGTGGAAAACCCACTCTGGCCTGTAGCAGAATAATAACCCATTTTTGGGATGCAGGGCTTGAGTGATGGGGAGAAGTAGAGTGAAGGAAACACTCGCCGTGACTGGTTTCTTACCTCCTTTGCAGGTGGTGTCCTAGCAGCAGCAGAAGCGGAGCAAGAGGAAGATGATGACTCTTGTGAATCCTTTTCAGCGAGTGGAATAGCGGAAGGTGCAGAGATGCAGATCCTGAAATCTGCCGAGAAGCCTGGAAAGATGGAGATGGACGCTCAGTTGGCTCAGAAGCTATCTGAAGGTTAAACCCCTCAGAGGGAAACGGTTGTCATGGGGTCAGAGCTGTGAGCTCCTAGACCATTTTTAAGTGGCAACACCTAGGTGTCTGGCTTCTGGGAAGGTTTCGGGCAGTGCATCTCACAGAGGGGCGATCTCTTCTGGCAGTGCTACGGAAAGAGCATTCTTTCTTGTCGATTTCCCGTCAGCACGAGGATGCTTTGCAGTGTTTCTACAGTGCCTCCTGGCCAGTGCAAAGTGACCCTAAACACCAGAGTCTGGAGATGTTGTCTAGAGACCAGACGGCCCAAACTGTCCGCACGCCGCGACTCCTGCATGCCGGAGTCTCTTCCTGGATGCTACCCAGCCACCTTTGGGCACTGCTTAGAGCCACGTGCGCTGTCATGCTTAGGCACCTCCTGCTGGAAAGGACGCAGCAAGAGGCGGTGATGCCAAGAGAATACCGTGCTGCGGCTGGGTGTGAAGGCACCCTGGGAAAACATTTCCTATCTGCATTTGTACCGTGGAGTTGAACCGCTATGCGTCATTTGATGCAGGCCTTGAGGGATGGGGAAAAGTAGAGAGAAAAGGACACTCAGAGCGCCTCGTTTCTGACTTGCTTTGCAGATAACTTGCTGCTATTATCAGCAGAGGAAGAGGAAGGTGGTGACTCTTGTTCTGATTCTGAGGTATGATTCTGAGAATGATGAAGCTGTGGCAGACGTTGTGCTTCTGCATCCCAAGTGCTGAAAGGCAGGGCGACGGCACGTTATTTCTGGGCAACCTTTCCACACTGCCTGACTGTCTGTGTTCTTGCTCACTCAGGGGTCTGCAAAAGAGAAGGAAAACCTTCCAGAACAACAGGATGCTGAAACTCAAACAGATTTTCAGGACGATACACAGGTGACCGTGCTAAAGAGAGATGGAGATCAATTCTGCAGATGCCTGCTGGTGGCGGGCACAATTTCTTAGGTTCAAATTCCAGCTGAAGACCGATCTACTGATAGGGTCGAATGAGTAAAAGCATATCTCGTCTTGTCATGTCCTTACTGATTTCTGCATTCTCATGTAACGCCATTTCTTCAGGGTGTGGTCAGACAGCTGCCGCAGGAGCTTCCCGGTGCTCTTGAAGAGCAGCCCGAATCCAAAGCTCCTCTTGAAGACCCTATGTGCTGCCACAGGTGCCTGAAGGGAGAGAAGAGGCGTTTGCAGAAGGAGTTGGACATGTTTAAAGCCAAGGTATGGAAAGGCTGTCTCTTACCACCTCTGCAGGGGCCCAGGCCTTTTTTGTGGCAAACCCAAGTGGGGATCTGCTCCTGTTGTAGGGGTTTTGTGTAACCCCGGCTGGTTCAGTGTGCGGCCAGCTGGGAGGGAACAGAACTGCTGCTTTGGGGTCTGCTTGTTTGTGCCTCCTGAAGTCAGAGCACGCAGCAGAGCTCAGGTTGTCTCAGTACCCTAGACAACTTGGCCACACGGTGGGATTTGGTGGCAGGGAAGTGACTCGCCTTCCTTATACACCTGGCACCTATGGTTAGAGAGGTCAGGATCCATGAAGTCGCCTTGTCCCGACTTGCAGCGCAATGTGCGTGTTCCTTTCAAAGAGCTGCTTCCCAAGTGTAGCGGGGCGGGTGCACTTCTTTCTGTTTTGTTTGGCCAAGCAGGGTGTGTGGGCTCAGGGAGAAACGGGAGACGTCCTGGACTGCTGCGCTGGTGCATTTTTGTCTTCTCTGTCCTGTTTCTTCCTGCAGCTGAGTAACTTGCTGTGACTCCTGAATTCTTCCGTAGCGTGTTGTGTGTAGGCAGCAGCATCTGCAGTCTTTATATAGGAATTGAGGCGTAGAGGCCTGGGAAGTGCTGGGGTAGAAATCCTCTTTTCACCTTTTTTATAGAGATGTGTTGTCACTGTAGGAGCAGGAGAAGCTTTTCACCGAATACTTTCCATGCAGTAGCCAACAAGTGGTTAGAAAGGGTGTTTGGAGTCCTTGAGAGGGGAAGACGAGTGCTGTGGCAGAGTGTAGGGAACGAACGTAGACATAGGAGAGGGGCCAGTACGAAAGATGATGAAGTAACTTGGCTTTTGAGAGGTGACTGGAGAGTCGAAGCTGTCGACCCCTTTTTGTCAAGCCTAAGCTCACTTGTGTGAATTCCTGTTGCGATTTGACAGCTGCTGCAATCGCAAGAACAGCATATCCGGAACCTGAATTACAGAGCTGCCCTGCACATTGCTATACAGAAGATGGAGAGGGAAGTAACAGCTTCTGGCCTGAAACAGCAAAGCCTTCTGGTAGCATCTGCTGCAGCTATCAAACAACTGGAGGAGCGCATGCAATGGTAAGGGAGTAAGAGAGGGGGAGCAAGGCTTCACTTTCTGGGACTGTGCGAAAGCCAGAGGGTTGCCTTCTTGCAGCACAGCAAGTTAGTGCAGGCTTTTGAAAGACGCTTTTGCTTTTGGCTCTGTTACTTCATGCTCTTCTTCCAGGCTTTATACTCTTGAGGCTTGCTGTATCCACACGACTATAATTGCTTGCATGTCTTTCCTAGGCTCGAAGTTCGAAATGCCAGACTGGAAGCCATGGCCCAGCAACAAGCCATGATCATCGAGGCCCTTCAGAAAGACCTGCAAGCCTCTGCCTCAGTAAGCTAGCCATAGACTTCCCTCTTTGTGAGCTCCTGAGCCTAATTACTTAATCACGTGGGGAAATCCTGCCCTTCCCCAGCTTTCTGGTTGTGAGAGCTGTCCCACGATACCATAGCAAGTGCTTCTTAACGCCCTCTTAGGTAAGGCCCTGACAGTAATGCGCTGGCTGAAGCCCCTTCTGCTTTAGGCCAGTCGTGAGGCAGAGACCTCATGCTCTCTAACCAAGTGTAGGTGTCGTGCATCATTCATTGCTAGGGGTTGTCCGAATGTCCATGCTGCTTTCAGGACCTCTTTGGTAAAGGCACGAAGGTTTAAGGAGGCGTTGAGACCTCTGCGGCAGCTGGGCTCAGCGACATCTTCGGATGCATCTCCTTCCCGTCTCAAGAGCGGGTTTGAAGCTGAGGAGAACAGCCACCCACACTTCTGAGAATTCAGTCCTGTGTTGCGGAGCTCCGCCTTGCTCCTAGGCGGCAAGGAGCTTCCCAGCTTTTGTTTCAGAGGGGATCCAACTGATAGCCCTGGAGTTAAGCTCCTTGGCAGTGTTCCTCCTCTTGTGGATAGCTTTGCGCTCCTGGGCGTTCCTTGACTTCATTCCCTTCCCCCCTGCCCTTTTCTGTTAGCCTGTATCAATAAGTAGCAGGACAGAAGGGTACCTGGGTGAAGTTTGGAGTAAAAACACCTTTAGGAATATAGCACGTTTGAAGGGAGAGGGGAAGAAAAAAAAACACAAAAAACGAACACACATTCATTCCTTTTGTTCATCAGTCTGGCACAATATAAAGGATGTGCTAATGCATCATTTTCCACAGTTTTCAAATCTCTCGGAAGCTCGGTTTGGTTACCGTAATGTTCTTCCCAGGGATTTCAGTGGCCCAGGCCGCTGTAAAACTAACAGCGTTTTCTTTCCCTGCCCCTCCCCAGTCACCGCGGAACTGGCAAAGTCGGCAGTGATGAGATGATGCTGGAGCCAAGGAAGAGCCAATTCCAGAAAGCAAAGAGCAGATCTGAAGACACGAGCCTGGAAAACTCTGGCTTCCACCTTGTGCAGCTCCTCCCCCGAATTTCGTTCCACATGTGCTGCTCCACCTTGCTATTCAATAAACTTTGCCATCTAGTGTGCATCTTTATTGTCATAGAAGGACAGAATTATTGAGGTTGGAAAAGACCTTCAAGACCATCAAGCGCACTGGTCAACCTGACCTCCGAAACCCCATTGCCAGGGAAGTGGCTGCAATGTCTGCACAATGCACAGACCGTCACAGTTTTTAAGGACTGAAAAGCAACACGAGTTCCTAATGGCCAACCCAAACCTCCCCTGGCGCAACACCTCCTCACATGCTATCCCTTCTCACCTGAGAGCACAGGCCGGCACCCACTTCCACGCGAAGACCCGGGCTGCCCTGCGCTCACCCTGTGCCTGACGCCCGCGAGGCCACCCTGCAGTGGAGGCACTGGGCAGGCACCCCCCGCCCCTGCAGGGCGGTGCCCCCCAGGCTGGACGCCCCTTGTGATGCCCTTTGTGACACCCTTTGTGACACCCTGCCCGTGGCCTGGCAGCAAAGCCTTGTGCTGCCTGCAGCCGGCGGCGCTCAGTGCTGTCGCTGCCACTGGGGAAGCGACAGCGCGTGCGTGGCCGGGAGCGTGGCTGCGGCCCTGCCCTCGCGTGGTGCCTCTGCCTCGCCGTGGGGCTCCCAGCCATCTCAGCTCCCGTCTCCCTGCCCGGAGCCCGGCAGAGCCCGCCGGGCGCCTCTGGTGCCGTTGCCCTGAGGCGGGCCATGGCCTCATCCCCGCCGCAGCACGCAGAGGGTCTTGGGGCTCCTCAGGGGCCGTCGGGAGCCACCGTCGGTGCCTGTCGGCTCCAGGAGAGGCAGCCTGGTGGGCTGCACGGCGCGGCTGCCCGTGGCGACCTGGCCCTGCTGCAGCGGCGCCGGTGGCTGAGGAAGCTGTGCATCAACTGGCGGGATGCGGAGGGGCGGTAAGGGGCAGCCAGTGCCTGCAGCCAGGCCCTGGCCCTGCCTGGAAGCGCCCAGCCCAGGCGGAAGCGCTCTGGGCCCTGGGCCGGCCCGTCGTGGTCTCTCTGCCTTAACGTAGCATCTGGAATTTGCAGGACACCTCTGCATCTTGCTTGCGCCAACGGCCACGTGGATGTCGTTCAGTTTCTGGTTAGGAAGAAGTGCAAGCTGAACCCACGTGACAATTTGAAGAACACGCCCCTGATGAAGGTACGTGAAAACACGACGCCGTTGCTGTAGATGGGGCTTGTTGGCTCCGCTCTGAGGGCCGATGGCTTCCTGGCGGCATTCTTCACGTAGGCCCGCGCAGACACAGGGGCGCTGCAGTCAGCGCAGAATGGGCACGTGTTCCCTGACCTTTGGAGACCCTCTTGTTTTCCCGCGTTGGGAAGCTCTCTCTGACAGAGAGAAGCGTAGGCGTTGCAAGTCATTCCTTTCCTGTCTCTGGTTTCCAGGCGGTAGCATGCAAGCAAGAAGGCTGCGTGGCTGTTCTGCTAGAGCACGGCGCTGACCCAAACGTCACAGATCGTGGCGGCAACACTGCCCTTCACCTCGCTGTCCACACTGCTAACGTGTTTGTAGCGGGGGTCTTACTGCAGCACAATGCCCAGATTGATGCTCGGAATCAGGTAACCTGGTAGCTTGGGCAAGGCTGTCCTTCAAAAAAAAAAAAAAAGTGACTTCACTTTTCTCTCCTGTGCTAAGGTAGATTCTCTCTCCTTTCAGCTGGGATACACGCCGCTCGCTCTCGCAGTCTCCCAACGTTGCAAAGGGATGGCAGAGTTCCTTCTGGAAAAAGGAGCCGACGTGAATGCGCGAGATTGCTCTGAAAGGTGAAGGGTTTTTCAAAAGTTCGCCTGGGTTTCCTTAGCATTGCTCAAGTGAAATTGACCAGAGGCATAGGAACGACCTTTGCAAAAGAAGCCGGAGCCGCACCGGAGGAGTTCCTTCTGCATGCCTTGTGCAAGCAGATCTGCGCGTGGCTGCGGCCTTCCTGCAGGGGGTGTTTTCCACGCTGAGGGCTGCACGAAAGCATTGTCTGCGGTGCCCCCCAGCACACATGCACAGCCATTCTGAAACTTGCCCTTTGCTCAGCAGCATTGCTGTTAAGCAGGAGAGGGAGAACTTGCCTGGAGACCTCCTGAGGTCCTGTCCAACAGGAGTTCGCTCGTGCTTTGCCTTTGCTTTCGCTGTCCCTGTAGGAAAGGGGGGGAACGCGTTGCCTGGGAGGCAAGTGGGGAGGGGACTAAAACAACGGCAACGCGATGTCTGCAGAAGCTGATGTCTTTTCCACCTGGTTTTGGATGCTACAGGACCGTTCTTATAATTGCTGCTGTTGTGGGGGATATGGACATCATGCGACTTCTTCTTCAGCGTGGTGCTGACCCTTCCCTGACGGACATCACCGGCATGACAGCCAGGCGTTACTTAGCAACTCTCCATAGCCAAGAGTAAGTGTTCTGCATCGTTCATTGCCCGGGGGTTGTCCAAATGTCCGTGCTGTCTTATGGACCGCTTGGTAGAGGCACCAAAGTTTAAGGAGGCGTTGAGACCTTTGTGTCAGCTGGGCTCAGCGGCATCTTCAGATGCATCTCCTTCCCGCATCCTTTTTCAATAGTAGCCTGGGTCTGCAGCAAATTTTTGTTTATTTATCTTCTAAGGTTTAGTTAAGAAGCAAACGTGCAAGTGGTCTCTTCCAGAGCCCCAAGTTACCCTCTGCCAGGCTGGTCAGAGGATAACAGCTGTCCAGCAGCGGGGAGTTACTCTATAGACAGGAAGAGGCGTCTATAGACTGACTGAAGGTGCCTGTAGTGAATATGAAATCTGTAAGAGTAGCGCAAGCAGCAGTGTGTGCGTAACCCTTTATCAACTGGCTCTGAAGCTGTACAGGCTGGACAATGAACGGCTGCTGCTTTTCTAGTGAAGACTGTAGGCAAGGCTGTGGTTATTGTTATCCAAATGGATTCCCTTTCTTTCCGTCCGTAGTCTTACTGAGGAACGGGAGGAACCCGTGAGGTCTCAAACCACGGGAGAGTCTTCTGCAGATGCTGCAAAAGGCACAACAGTACCCGACAGCTCCTGCCCGGTGACAACTGGTGGGTACCGATTAGGCACACTTGCACTGAGCGGAGTAGGCGGGATCCTTCAAAGTGGACGAGATGATGTGGAAAACCCACTCTGGCCTGTAGCAGAATAATAACCCATTTTTGGGATGCAGGGCTTGAGTGATGGGGAGAAGTAGAGTGAAGGAAACACTCGCCGTGACTGGTTTCTTACCTCCTTTGCAGGTGGTGTCCTAGCAGCAGCAGAAGCGGAGCAAGAGGAAGATGATGACTCTTGTGAATCCTTTTCAGCGAGTGGAATAGCGGAAGGTGCAGAGATGCAGATCCTGAAATCTGCCGAGAAGCCTGGAAAGATGGAGATGGACGCTCAGTTGGCTCAGAAGCTATCTGAAGGTTAAACCCCTCAGAGGGAAACGGTTGTCATGGGGTCAGAGCTGTGAGCTCCTAGACCATTTTTAAGTGGCAACACCTAGGTGTCTGGCTTCTGGGAAGGTTTCGGGCAGTGCATCTCACAGAGGGGCGATCTCTTCTGGCAGTGCTACGGAAAGAGCATTCTTTCTTGTCGATTTCCCGTCAGCACGAGGATGCTTTGCAGTGTTTCTACAGTGCCTCCTGGCCAGTGCAAAGTGACCCTAAACACCAGAGTCTGGAGATGTTGTCTAGAGACCAGACGGCCCAAACTGTCCGCACGCCGCGACTCCTGCATGCCGGAGTCTCTTCCTGGATGCTACCCAGCCACCTTTGGGCACTGCTTAGAGCCACGTGCGCTGTCATGCTTAGGCACCTCCTGCTGGAAAGGACGCAGCAAGAGGCGGTGATGCCAAGAGAATACCGTGCTGCGGCTGGGTGTGAAGGCACCCTGGGAAAACATTTCCTATCTGCATTTGTACCGTGGAGTTGAACCGCTATGCGTCATTTGATGCAGGCCTTGAGGGATGGGGAAAAGTAGAGAGAAAAGGACACTCAGAGCGCCTCGTTTCTGACTTGCTTTGCAGATAACTTGCTGCTATTATCAGCAGAGGAAGAGGAAGGTGGTGACTCTTGTTCTGATTCTGAGGTATGATTCTGAGAATGATGAAGCTGTGGCAGACGTTGTGCTTCTGCATCCCAAGTGCTGAAAGGCAGGGCGACGGCACGTTATTTCTGGGCAACCTTTCCACACTGCCTGACTGTCTGTGTTCTTGCTCACTCAGGGGTCTGCAAAAGAGAAGGAAAACCTTCCAGAACAACAGGATGCTGAAACTCAAACAGATTTTCAGGACGATACACAGGTGACCGTGCTAAAGAGAGATGGAGATCAATTCTGCAGATGCCTGCTGGTGGCGGGCACAATTTCTTAGGTTCAAATTCCAGCTGAAGACCGATCTACTGATAGGGTCGAATGAGTAAAAGCATATCTCGTCTTGTCATGTCCTTACTGATTTCTGCATTCTCATGTAACGCCATTTCTTCAGGGTGTGGTCAGACAGCTGCCGCAGGAGCTTCCCGGTGCTCTTGAAGAGCAGCCCGAATCCAAAGCTCCTCTTGAAGACCCTATGTGCTGCCACAGGTGCCTGAAGGGAGAGAAGAGGCGTTTGCAGAAGGAGTTGGACATGTTTAAAGCCAAGGTATGGAAAGGCTGTCTCTTACCACCTCTGCAGGGGCCCAGGCCTTTTTTGTGGCAAACCCAAGTGGGGATCTGCTCCTGTTGTAGGGGTTTTGTGTAACCCCGGCTGGTTCAGTGTGCGGCCAGCTGGGAGGGAACAGAACTGCTGCTTTGGGGTCTGCTTGTTTGTGCCTCCTGAAGTCAGAGCACGCAGCAGAGCTCAGGTTGTCTCAGTACCCTAGACAACTTGGCCACACGGTGGGATTTGGTGGCAGGGAAGTGACTCGCCTTCCTTATACGCCTGGCACCTATGGTTAGAGAGGTCAGGATCCATGAAGTCGCCTTGTCCCGACTTGCAGCGCAATGTGCGTGTTCCTTTCAAAGAGCTGCTTCCCAAGTGTAGCGGGGCGGGTGCACTTCTTTCTGTTTTGTTTGGCCAAGCAGGGTGTGTGGGCTCAGGGAGAAACGGGAGACGTCCTGGACTGCTGCGCTGGTGCATTTTTGTCTTCTCTGTCCTGTTTCTTCCTGCAGCTGAGTAACTTGCTGTGACTCCTGAATTCTTCCGTAGCGTGTTGTGTGTAGGCAGCAGCATCTGCAGTCTTTATATAGGAATTGAGGCGTAGAGGCCTGGGAAGTGCTGGGGTAGAAATCCTCTTTTCACCTTTTTTATAGAGATGTGTTGTCACTGTAGGAGCAGGAGAAGCTTTTCACCGAATACTTTCCATGCAGTAGCCAACAAGTGGTTAGAAAGGGTGTTTGGAGTCCTTGAGAGGGGAAGACGAGTGCTGTGGCAGAGTGTAGGGAACGAACGTAGACATAGGAGAGGGGCCAGTACGAAAGATGATGAAGTAACTTGGCTTTTGAGAGGTGACTGGAGAGTCGAAGCTGTCGACCCCTTTTTGTCAAGCCTAAGCTCACTTGTGTGAATTCCTGTTGCGATTTGACAGCTGCTGCAATCGCAAGAACAGCATATCCGGAACCTGAATTACAGAGCTGCCCTGCACATTGCTATACAGAAGATGGAGAGGGAAGTAACAGCTTCTGGCCTGAAACAGCAAAGCCTTCTGGTAGCATCTGCTGCAGCTATCAAACAACTGGAGGAGCGCATGCAATGGTAAGGGAGTAAGAGAGGGGGAGCAAGGCTTCACTTTCTGGGACTGTGTGGAAGCCAGAGGGTTGCCTTCTTGCAGCACAGCAAGTTAGTGCAGGCTTTTGAAAGACGCTTTTGCTTTTGGCTCTGTTACTTCATGCTCTTCTTCCAGGCTTTATACTCTTGAGGCTTGCTGTATCCACACGACTATAATTGCTTGCATGTCTTTCCTAGGCTCGAAGTTCGAAATGCCAGACTGGAAGCCATGGCCCAGCAACAAGCCATGATCATCGAGGCCCTTCAGAAAGACCTGCAAGCCTCTGCCTCAGTAAGCTAGCCATAGACTTCCCTTTTTGTGAGCTCCTGAGCCTAATTACTTAATCACGTGGGGAAATCCTGCCCTTCCCCAGCTTTCTGGTTGTGAGAGCTGTCCCACGATACCATAGCAAGTGCTTCTTAACGCCCTCTTAGGTAAGGCCCTGACAGTAATGCGCTGGCTGAAGCCCCTTCTGCTTTAGGCCAGTCGTGAGGCAGAGACCTCATGCTCTCTAACCAAGTGTAGGTGTCGTGCATCATTCATTGCTAGGGGTTGTCCGAATGTCCATGCTGCTTTCAGGACCTCTTTGGTAAAGGCACGAAGGTTTAAGGAGGCGTTGAGACCTCTGCGGCAGCTGGGCTCAGTGACATCTTCGGATGCATCTCCTTCCCGTCTCAAGAGCGGGTTTGAAGCTGAGGAGAACAGCCACCCACACTTCTGAGAATTCAGTCCTGTGTTGCGGAGCTCCGCCTTGCTCCTAGGCGGCAAGGAGCTTCCCAGCTTTTGTTTCAGAGGGGATCCAACTGATAGCCCTGGAGTTAAGCTCCTTGGCAGTGTTCCTCCTCTTGTGGATAGCTTTGCGCTCCTGGGCGTTCCTTGACTTCATTCCCTTCCCCCCTGCCCTTTTCTGTTAGCCTGTATCAATAAGTAGCAGGACAGAAGGGTACCTGGGTGAAGTTTGGAGTAAAAACACCTTTAGGAATATAGCACGTTTGAAGGGAGAGGGGAAGAAAAAAAAACACAAAAAACGAACACACATTCATTCCTTTTGTTCATCAGTCTGGCACAATATAAAGGATGTGCTAATGCATCATTTTCCACAGTTTTCAAATCTCTCGGAAGCTCGGTTTGGTTACCGTAATGTTCTTCCCAGGGATTTCAGTGGCCCAGGCCGCTGTAAAACTAACAGCGTTTTCTTTCCCTGCCCCTCCCCAGTCACCGCGGAACTGGCAAAGTCGGCAGTGATGAGATGATGCTGGAGCCAAGGAAGAGCCAATTCCAGAAAGCAAAGAGCAGATCTGAAGACACGAGCCTGGAAAACTCTGGCTTCCACCTTGTGCAGCTCCTCCCCCGAATTTCGTTCCACATGTGCTGCTCCACCTTGCTATTCAATAAACTTTGCCATCTAGTGTGCATCTTTATTGTCATAGAAGGACAGAATCACTGAGTTTGGAAAAGACCTTCAAGACCATCAAGCGCACTGGTCAACCCAACCTACGAAGCCCCATTGGTAGGGAAGTTGCAGTAAGAAGAGGAAGTGTGCGGGTACAGTCACCCAGCTGCTAATTTCGAGTTGCAGAGGCCTGTGTTCTTCAGCAGGGGTATGTTGGAAGAGGTGAAAGAGAAATCTGCTGCCCTTTGGAGCATGCCAGCTGCTCTTGGCAGCAGCTTTTGGCAGCTCCCAAAATGGCTGGAGGCTGTCCCCAGGGCTTTCTACGGGGAGAGGAAAAGGAGGCGACTCTGTTCAGCAGCGCTGGTGGTTTGCTGCACGCACCTGCTACTGTAGTTGGCAAGTGGTGCCTGTGGCTATGGGGAAGGGATGCTGGGCGACGTTTCTGTGCAGGAGGAGGCGGGAGTTGTTTTGGCCCTCAGCGGTGGGGTGGTTTGCTGCAGTTTTCTTCCATGGGTCTGGGGGAAGCAGCCATAGCAGCCATCTAACTCTTGGGTAAGAATTCCTGAATAGCTTCGCTGATGGAGAAGTGGACAGAGCCATAAGCATAACTCTTGTGGTGTGCAAAGGGCAGGAAAGGGGAGATGTGCAAGAGACAAGTGGCAGGAGAGGACTGGGTGCTGTTGGGTAGGAGAGAGAGAGCAAATTCTACAGCGCTGTGCCCAAGGCTCTGCTTCTAAGATCTCAGCGTCCCGTGAATAGGTAGGGAGCAGAAAATCCCAGCAACAGGAGCTGGCTTGAATGAATGCTATAGCTATGAAGCTGAAAAGAGGCAGCAACAACAGAATCCGTACCAAACAGTTGTGTAAAGTTGAGACGTGCCATGAGCAGAAACTAAGTGTGAAGGGTGTGAGGAAAGAATATTTGCAGCCTGGTTAGCCCCGTGCAGACTTAAAGCACAGTCTCTTTTCTGATGCCTAGAGCAGTTTACCTTTTAAATGACAGATGAGGTAAGGGGGACACTGAGTTCTCTATGATGTGAAGTTGGCTAGGCCAACATTGAAGACCTGCCAGCTCCAGGGGAGAATCAGGTATGTGCAGTAAGTACAGGTTATCAGAGACTCACCAACGAGGAAAAAATAGATCGACTTCAGTGCTGGAAAGATCAATCAGCCTCTTTACCATAAGAATTGCAAAGCAAATGCACTTCTGCCAAACTGCATGCTATCCCATCTGTCAGCTTCTTCTCTCCAGCAGTTCAGCTAAGCAACGTTGAAGACACTGATGTACTCTCAAAGCCTGGTCTACAAGACTGCTTCAAATGCGAGGTGTAAAGGTGGTGGTGGTAACACAATTAGAGCTGATGCTTCCAGGTGTACCGAAAAGTTTTAAAACCGAGTACTGAGCGTTGATATTCCTGGTCCCCATTGCTTAGAATAGCAATGTGGAAGCTCGCCTTCAACCACATTTCAGAGCCTGCCATTACTTATCAGAGTCTCTGAGGATTAGGAAAGAACTTTTAATTTAGCATCCCTTGCCTGGAATGTGAATTAAACAGCAAAAAGTAGGATCAGAAACATAGAATGGTTTAGGTAGAAAGGGACCTTGAGGACCACCTAGTTCCTATCTCCCTGCCACCAGCAGGGACACCTCCCACCAGACCAGGTTGCCCAAAGCCCCATCCAATCTGGCCTTGAACACCTCCAGGGATGGGGCATCCACAGCTGCTCTGGGAAACCTGTTCCAGGGCCTCACCGCCCTCAGAGTAAACAATTTATTCTGAATATCTAATCTAAATCTACTCTTTACCTTAAAGCCATTCCCCCTTGTTCATTCACTACATCCCCTGACAAAGAGTACCTCC
>NW_026110204.1:0-69076 GCF_013377495.2 Cygnus atratus | reverse complement strand
TCGGCTGCCGGGGAAGAGCGGCGTGGCAAGGAGGGAAGGGAGGGAATGAGAACAGATGCATTTTTGAACGAACGAACGAACGATCGATCGATCGATAAACCAATGTAATCGATCAACGAAGGAATGACAAAACGGAACCGAAGCAAACAGAAGCGCGGGGGGAGAAAGCGAAAGGGTACAGAAGAGTGCGTAGGCAGCCGCTGTTAGGCAGCTCTACGGCCGCCAGCTCTATCTATGTGCGTCATCCTCGCTCGTGAAGTGGACGGCTCGAGCCCCCCCAAGCCTCGAGCCGCCGGCTCTAGCGTGCCGTCAAGGTGATGAGCCGAAGCGCCGCGGCCCGTTGGCGAGCGGGCGAGCGAGCCCGGCTGCCGGCTCTCCACGGGACAGCCGAGGACGCAGACGCGCGCCTCCCTCCGACTCGTCCACGCGGCACACAGACGCGGGCTCGCGCCTCGCTCCGACAGGAGCCGCCAGGTCTACCGCCCCCCCCCCCGCCTCGTTGGGGTGGCCAGGTCTACCCGGCGCTCGGCAACGACCGGGCGCACGCGCAGTCGAAGACGCGGACGCGCGCCTCGCTCCGACGGGGGCCGCGAGCTCTACCCGGCGCTCGGCAACGACCGGGCGCACCCGCCGTCGAAGACGCGGACGCGCGCCTCGCTCCGACGGGGGCCGCGAGCTCTACCCGGCGCTCGGCAACGACCGGGCGCACCCGCCGTCGAAGACGCGGACGCGCGCCTCACTCCGCCGGGGGCCGGCAGGTGTAGCCGCCGCTCGGCAACGACCGGGCGGCCCCGCGGTCGAGGTCGCGAACGGGGACGCGCGCCTCCGTCCGCCGGGGCCGGCACGTGTATGTGCCGGCCCTCCGTGGCGATCGTCGTTGGGGGCCGTCGGGTGAAGCGTCCGCCGTGTCTTTGTCGCTCGCTCGCGTCGGCGTCCCTCCGTCTCCCCAACGGTCGGCAGGTCTGCCCGCGAGGCAAGCGCGGAGCCGGCGGGGGAATGTGGGGGGGGGCGTGCGCGTCCGACCGTCCGGAGCCGCCAGGTCAAGCGGGAAGCGGGGGGGGGGGGGGGTCGGGTGGAGGGGAAAGCGGGGAGGGGGGGGGCAGGAGGCCTGGCCAGCAGGCACGGTCTATTCCGCATCCCCCGCTGTCCGTCGAGCCTCCAGGTGGGTCCCGCTGCTGCTATTCGTCTGGGAATGGTGTTGGGTGAAGTTTTTTAGGACGCTAAGTGACATTACATGATTCCCCAAAGGACAAAAGGTACCGCTTTGCTTTTCCTTGTGCTGCTTTGCTTTGTTTTTCCTTGCTGTGCTTTGTCTTCCCTGGCCCTGTTTTGCTTTGCTTTTCCTGGCCCTTCTTTGCTTTGCTTTTCCTGCACTTGCTTCGATTTGCTTTCCTTAGCGCTGCTTGTTTTGATTTGGTTTGTACTGCTGGCACCGATTTTCTTTTCTTTGCTCTGCCTTGCTGTTCCTACTCCGCTTTGCTTTGCTTTTCCTGGCGCTGTTTTCCTTTGCCGTTCCTAGGCCTGATTTGGCACCAGGTTTTTCCTTGCAGAGCTTTGGTTTGTTTTGCCTCGCTTTGCACTGCTCTGCTCTGCTTTGCTGTGCTAGCCTTCTTTTGCGGACCGTCCCACCGAGTTTGCCGATCGATGCGTTTCCACACACGTGAACGCTAGGTCACCTCATTTGGCCTCCCCACAGCCCGCCAACCGTGCCTTTGGAGCTGGCAGGTGGGGGCGTGGGGGTCGGCCACCCAGCCAAGTCTATTCCATGACCCCTGCTGCCCGGCGAGCCGCCAGGTGAGCTCCACTGCTGTTCGCCTGGGGAGGGTGGGGGGGGGATGAGGTTTCGAAAGACGGTAAGTAATGACACGATTCCGAAAGCTACAGCGGAAAATAATAAATAATATTAATAATTTTTTTATATTTTTTTATTATATTATATAATTATATTATATATGTACTTATACGTTATAATTATATTATTATATATATAATTATATAAAAAAATATATATATTATATATATGTTATAATATATAATTATATATTATATATGGTTACATATATATTTTATATGTATTAAATATGATTATATATTATAATATATTATATATTATATAATATATATTATATAATTTAATTATTATATTTTTAATTAATAATAATAATAATAATAATAATAATAATAATAATAATAATAATAATAATAATAATAATAATTAACAACAACAACAACAACAACGATAATATTTATTTTCAAAAACAGCTAAAGAAAACCGGCCAGGCAGCCAGCCACACCGAGTCGCACAGGTGGCGAGCCGCTCGCAGCCGAGCAAGAACCTCTGACGTCAGAGCGACCGGTGGCCCGAGGCAGCCGGGGGCCGCGGCCGCGCCCTCGCCTTCTCGAACTGCGCCGGCGCCCCGCCCCGCCCGCTGCAAAGGGTGCAAAGGGCGGAGGAGGGGGAGGGAGAACTGGGGAGGGTGCGGAGGTGGCCATCCAAGTGCGTAGACGGCCGCCGTCAGATGCCGGCCGCCGTGTCTAGCCGCCCCTCCCACCCTCCCCGCCTCGTGGAGCCACCAGGTCTACTTACCCTTCCTCCTTCCTCCCCACCCCCTTCCCCCGCCTCCCCCCCCCCCCCCACTTCCCCCGCGCCTCATTGAGCCGCTAGGTCTACCCCGCCGTCAAGGAGGTCGTCGGGTCTACCCGCCACGGCCACTTGGCCCCCTCCCGGCCGGCGGGGAGTTGGAGTTAGATCGCGCGGGAGGGAGCAGAGCGAGGAGCTCGCGGCGGGCTCCAGCGTTTTTTCCCCGGACCCCGTCCGGGACGCAGAAGGAAGGCGGGCGGGCGGGCGGGCGCTGCCTTGCCTCCTGCAACGGCCGGCTCTGCGGCGGGCGGGGCGGCTTGGGCTCGGAGTCGGCTTCGGGGTTGCGGTTCGGCTTGGGCTCGTGCGCGAGGGCAGCAGCTGTCCGCCGCCGGCAGCCCCGTCTACACGGCGGGTGCCCGGCTCCCGGCGATCTTGAGCTCTGCCCCGCTTCTCGGCTGCCGGGGAAGAGCGGCGTGGCAAGGAGGGAAGGGAGGGAATGAGAACAGATGCATTTTTGAACGAACGAACGAACGATCGATCGATCGATAAACCAATGTAATCGATCAACGAAGGAATGACAAAACGGAACCGAAGCAAACAGAAGCGCGGGGGGAGAAAGCGAAAGGGTACAGAAGAGTGCGTAGGCAGCCGCTGTTAGGCAGCTCTACGGCCGCCAGCTCTATCTATGTGCGTCATCCTCGCTCGTGAAGTGGACGGCTCGAGCCCCCCCAAGCCTCGAGCCGCCGGCTCTAGCGTGCCGTCAAGGTGATGAGCCGAAGCGCCGCGGCCCGTTGGCGAGCGGGCGAGCGAGCCCGGCTGCCGGCTCTCCACGGGACAGCCGAGGACGCAGACGCGCGCCTCCCTCCGACTCGTCCACGCGGCACACAGACGCGGGCTCGCGCCTCGCTCCGACAGGAGCCGCCAGGTCTACCGCCCCCCCCCCCGCCTCGTTGGGGTGGCCAGGTCTACCCGGCTCTCGGCAACGACCGGGCGCACGCGCAGTCGAAGACGCGGACGCGCGCCTCGCTCCGACGGGGGCCGCGAGCTCTACCCGGCGCTCGGCAACGACCGGGCGCACCCGCCGTCGAAGACGCGGACGCGCGCCTCGCTCCGACGGGGGCCGCGAGCTCTACCCGGCGCTCGGCAACGACCGGGCGCACCCGCCGTCGAAGACGCGGACGCGCGCCTCGCTCCGCCGGGGGCCGGCAGGTGTAGCCGCCGCTCGGCAACGACCGGGCGGCCCCGCGGTCGAGGTCGCGAACGGGGACGCGCGCCTCCGTCCGCCGGGGCCGGCACGTGTATGTGCCGGCCCTCCGTGGCGATCGTCGTTGGGGGCCGTCGGGTGAAGCGTCCGCCGTGTCTTTGTCGCTCGCTCGCGTCGGCGTCCCTCCGTCTCCCCAACGGTCGGCAGGTCTGCCCGCGAGGCAAGCGCGGAGCCGGCGGGGGAATGTGGGGGGGGCGTGCGCGTCCGACCGTCCGGAGCCGCCAGGTCAAGCGGGAAGCGGGGGGGGGGGGGGGTCGGGTGGAGGGGAAAGCGGGGAGGGGGGGGGCAGGAGGCCTGGCCAGCAGGCACGGTCTATTCCGCATCCCCCGCTGTCCGTCGAGCCTCCAGGTGGGTCCCGCTGCTGCTATTCGTCTGGGAATGGTGTTGGGTGAAGTTTTTTAGGACGCTAAGTGACATTACATGATTCCCCAAAGGACAAAAGGTACCGCTTTGCTTTTCCTTGTGCTGCTTTGCTTTGTTTTGCCTTGCTGTGCTTTGTCTTCCCTGGCCCTGTTTTGCTTTGCTTTTCCTGGCCCTTCTTTGCTTTGCTTTTCCTGCACTTGCTTCGATTTGCTTTCCTTAGCGCTGCTTGTTTTGATTTGGTTTGTACTGCTGGCACCGATTTCCTTTTCTTTGCTCTGCCTTGCTGTTCCTACTCCGCTTTGCTTTGCTTTTCCTGGCGCTGTTTTCCTTTGCCGTTCCTAGGCCTGATTTGGCACCAGGTTTTTCCTTGCAGAGCTTTGGTTTGTTTTGCCTCGCTTTGCACTGCTCTGCTCTGCTTTGCTGTGCTAGCCTTCTTTTGCGGACCGTCCCACCGAGTTTGCCGATCGATGCGTTTCCACACACGTGAACGCTAGGTCACCTCATTTGGCCTCCCCACAGCCCGCCAACCGTGCCTTTGGAGCTGGCAGGTGGGGGCGTGGGGGTCGGCCACCCAGCCAAGTCTATTCCATGACCCCTGCTGCCCGGCGAGCCGCCAGGTGAGCTCCACTGCTGTTCGCCTGGGGAGGGTGGGGGGGGGATGAGGTTTCGAAAGACGGTAAGTAATGACACGATTCCGAAAGCTACAGCGGAAAATAATAAATAATATTAATAATTTTTTTATATTTTTTTATTATATTATATAATTATATTATATATGTACTTATACGTTATAATTATATTATTATATATATAATTATATAAAAAAATATATATATTATATATATGTTATAATATATAATTATATATTATATATGGTTACATATATATTTTATATGTATTAAATATGATTATATATTATAATATATTATATATTATATAATATTATATTATATAATTTAATTATTATATTTTAATTAATAATAATAATAATAATAATAATAATAATAATAATAATAATAATAATAATAATTAACAACAACAACAACAACAACGATAATATTTATTTTCAAAAACAGCTAAAGAAAACCGGCCAGGCAGCCAGCCACACCGAGTCGCACAGGTGGCGAGCCGCTCGCAGCCGAGCAAGAACCTCTGACGTCAGAGCGACCGGTGGCCCGAGGCAGCCGGGGGCCGCGGCCGCGCCCTCGCCTTCTCGAACTGCGCCGGCGCCCCGCCCCGCCCGCTGCAAAGGGTGCAAAGGGCGGAGGAGGGGGAGGGAGAACTGGGGAGGGTGCGGAGGTGGCCATCCAAGTGCGTAGACGGCCGCCGTCAGATGCCGGCCGCCGTGTCTAGCCGCCCCTCCCACCCTCCCCGCCTCGTGGAGCCACCAGGTCTACTTACCCTTCCTCCTTCCTCCCCACCCCCTTCCCCCGCCTCCCCCCCCCCCCCCACTTCCCCCGCGCCTCATTGAGCCGCTAGGTCTACCCCGCCGTCAAGGAGGTCGTCGGGTCTACCCGCCACGGCCACTTGGCCCCCTCCCGGCCGGCGGGGAGTTGGAGTTAGATCGCGCGGGAGGGAGCAGAGCGAGGAGCTCGCGGCGGGCTCCAGCGTTTTTTCCCCGGACCCCGTCCGGGACGCAGAAGGAAGGCGGGCGGGCGGGCGGGCGCTGCCTTGCCTCCTGCAACGGCCGGCTCTGCGGCGGGCAGGGCGGCTTGGGCTCGGAGTCGGCTTCGGGGTTGCGGTTCGGCTTGGGCTCGTGCGCGAGGGCAGCAGCTGTCCGCCGCCGGCAGCCCCGTCTACACGGCGAGTGCCCGGCTCCCGGCGATCTTGAGCTCTGCCCCGCTTCTCGGCTGCCGGGGAAGAGCGGCGTGGCAAGGAGGGAAGGGAGGGAATGAGAACAGATGCATTTTTGAACGAACGAACGAACGATCGATCGATCGATAAACCAATGTAATCGATCAACGAAGGAATGACAAAACGGAACCGAAGCAAACAGAAGCGCGGGGGGAGAAAGCGAAAGGGTACAGAAGAGTGCGTAGGCAGCCGCTGTTAGGCAGCTCTACGGCCGCCAGCTCTATCTATGTGCGTCATCCTCGCTCGTGAAGTGGACGGCTCGAGCCCCCCCAAGCCTCGAGCCGCCGGCTCTAGCGTGCCGTCAAGGTGATGAGCCGAAGCGCCGCGGCCCGTTGGCGAGCGGGCGAGCGAGCCCGGCTGCCGGCTCTCCACGGGACAGCCGAGGACGCAGACGCGCGCCTCCCTCCGACTCGTCCACGCGGCACACAGACGCGGGCTCGCGCCTCGCTCCGACAGGAGCCGCCAGGTCTACCGCCCCCCCCCCCCCGCCTCGTTGGGGTGGCCAGGTCTACCCGGCGCTCGGCAACGACCGGGCGCACGCGCAGTCGAAGACGCGGACGCGCGCCTCGCTCCGACGGGGGCCGCGAGCTCTACCCGGCGCTCGGCAACGACCGGGCGCACCCGCCGTCGAAGACGCGGACGCGCGCCTCGCTCCGACGGGGGCCGCGAGCTCTACCCGGCGCTCGGCAACGACCGGGCGCACCCGCCGTCGAAGACGCGGACGCGCGCCTCGCTCCGCCGGGGGCCGGCAGGTGTAGCCGCCGCTCGGCAACGACCGGGCGGCCCCGCGGTCGAGGTCGCGAACGGGGACGCGCGCCTCCGTCCGCCGGGGCCGGCACGTGTATGTGCCGGCCCTCCGTGGCGATCGTCGTTGGGGGCCGTCGGGTGAAGCGTCCGCCGTGTCTTTGTCGCTCGCTCGCGTCGGCGTCCCTCCGTCTCCCCAACGGTCGGCAGGTCTGCCCGCGAGGCAAGCGCGGAGCCGGCGGGGGAATGTGGGGGGGGCGTGCGCGTCCGACCGTCCGGAGCCGCCAGGTCAAGCGGGAAGCGGGGGGGGGGGGGGGTCGGGTGGAGGGGAAAGCGGGGAGGGGGGGGGCAGGAGGCCTGGCCAGCAGGCACGGTCTATTCCGCATCCCCCGCTGTCCGTCGAGCCTCCAGGTGGGTCCCGCTGCTGCTATTCGTCTGGGAATGGTGTTGGGTGAAGTTTTTTAGGACGCTAAGTGACATTACATGATTCCCCAAAGGACAAAAGGTACCGCTTTGCTTTTCCTTGTGCTGCTTTGCTTTGTTTTGCCTTGCTGTGCTTTGTCTTCCCTGGCCCTGTTTTGCTTTGCTTTTCCTGGCCCTTCTTTGCTTTGCTTTTCCTGCACTTGCTTCGATTTGCTTTCCTTAGCGCTGCTTGTTTTGATTTGGTTTGTACTGCTGGCACCGATTTCCTTTTCTTTGCTCTGCCTTGCTGTTCCTACTCCGCTTTGCTTTGCTTTTCCTGGCGCTGTTTTCCTTTGCCGTTCCTAGGCCTGATTTGGCACCAGGTTTTTCCTTGCAGAGCTTTGGTTTGTTTTGCCTCGCTTTGCACTGCTCTGCTCTGCTTTGCTGTGCTAGCCTTCTTTTGCGGACCGTCCCACCGAGTTTGCCGATCGATGCGTTTCCACACACGTGAACGCTAGGTCACCTCATTTGGCCTCCCCACAGCCCGCCAACCGTGCCTTTGGAGCTGGCAGGTGGGGGCGTGGGGGTCGGCCACCCAGCCAAGTCTATTCCATGACCCCTGCTGCCCGGCGAGCCGCCAGGTGAGCTCCACTGCTGTTCGCCTGGGGAGGATGGGGGGGGGATGAGGTTTCGAAAGACGGTAAGTAATGACACGATTCCGAAAGCTACAGCGGAAAATAATAAATAATATTAATAATTTTTTTATATTTTTTTATTATATTATATAATTATATTATATATGTACTTATACGTTATAATTATATTATTATATATATAATTATATAAAAAAAATATATATATTATATATATGTTATAATATATAATTATATATTATATATGGTTACATATATATTTTATATGTATTAAATATGATTATATATATTATAATATATTATATATTATATAATATTATATTATATAATTTAATTATTATATTTTTAATTAATAATAATAATAATAATAATAATAATAATAATTAACAACAACAACAACAACAACGATAATATTTATTTTCAAAAACAGCTAAAGAAAACCGGCCAGGCAGCCAGCCACACCGAGTCGCACAGGTGGCGAGCCGCTCGCAGCCGAGCAAGAACCTCTGACGTCAGAGCGACCGGTGGCCCGAGGCAGCCGGGGGCCGCGGCCGCGCCCTCGCCTTCTCGAACTGCGCCGGCGCCCCGCCCCGCCCGCTGCAAAGGGTGCAAAGGGCGGAGGAGGGGGAGGGAGAACTGGGGAGGGTGCGGAGGTGGCCATCCAAGTGCGTAGACGGCCGCCGTCAGATGCCGGCCGCCGTGTCTAGCCGCCCCTCCCACCCTCCCCGCCTCGTGGAGCCACCAGGTCTACTTACCCTTCCTCCTTCCTCCCCACCCCCTTCCCCCGCCTCCCCCCCCCCCCCCACTTCCCCCGCGCCTCATTGAGCCGCTAGGTCTACCCCGCCGTCAAGGAGGTCGTCGGGTCTACCCGCCACGGCCACTTGGCCCCCTCCCGGCCGGCGGGGAGTTGGAGTTAGATCGCGCGGGAGGGAGCAGAGCGAGGAGCTCGCGGCGGGCTCCAGCGTTTTTTCCCCGGACCCCGTCCGGGACGCAGAAGGAAGGCGGGCGGGCGGGCGGGCGCTGCCTTGCCTCCTGCAACGGCCGGCTCTGCGGCGGGCGGGGCGGCTTGGGCTCGGAGTCGGCTTCGGGGTTGCGGTTCGGCTTGGGCTCGTGCGCGAGGGCAGCAGCTGTCCGCCGCCGGCAGCCCCGTCTACACGGCGAGTGCCCGGCTCCCGGCGATCTTGAGCTCTGCCCCGCTTCTCGGCTGCCGGGGAAGAGCGGCGTGGCAAGGAGGGAAGGGAGGGAATGAGAACAGATGCATTTTTGAACGAACGAACGAACGATCGATCGATCGATAAACCAATGTAATCGATCAACGAAGGAATGACAAAACGGAACCGAAGCAAACAGAAGCGCGGGGGGAGAAAGCGAAAGGGTACAGAAGAGTGCGTAGGCAGCCGCTGTTAGGCAGCTCTACGGCCGCCAGCTCTATCTATGTGCGTCATCCTCGCTCGTGAAGTGGACGGCTCGAGCCCCCCCAAGCCTCGAGCCGCCGGCTCTAGCGTGCCGTCAAGGTGATGAGCCGAAGCGCCGCGGCCCGTTGGCGAGCGGGCGAGCGAGCCCGGCTGCCGGCTCTCCACGGGACAGCCGAGGACGCAGACGCGCGCCTCCCTCCGACTCGTCCACGCGGCACACAGACGCGGGCTCGCGCCTCGCTCCGACAGGAGCCGCCAGGTCTACCGCCCCCCCCCCCCGCCTCGTTGGGGTGGCCAGGTCTACCCGGCGCTCGGCAACGACCGGGCGCACGCGCAGTCGAAGACGCGGACGCGCGCCTCGCTCCGACGGGGGCCGCGAGCTCTACCCGGCGCTCGGCAACGACCGGGCGCACCCGCCGTCGAAGACGCGGACGCGCGCCTCGCTCCGACGGGGGCCGCGAGCTCTACCCGGCGCTCGGCAACGACCGGGCGCACCCGCCGTCGAAGACGCGGACGCGCGCCTCGCTCCGCCGGGGGCCGGCAGGTGTAGCCGCCGCTCGGCAACGACCGGGCGGCCCCGCGGTCGAGGTCGCGAACGGGGACGCGCGCCTCCGTCCGCCGGGGCCGGCACGTGTATGTGCCGGCCCTCCGTGGCGATCGTCGTTGGGGGCCGTCGGGTGAAGCGTCCGCCGTGTCTTTGTCGCTCGCTCGCGTCGGCGTCCCTCCGTCTCCCCAACGGTCGGCAGGTCTGCCCGCGAGGCAAGCGCGGAGCCGGCGGGGGAATGTGGGGGGGGCGTGCGCGTCCGACCGTCCGGAGCCGCCAGGTCAAGCGGGAAGCGGGGGGGGGGGGGGGGGTCGGGTGGAGGGGAAAGCGGGGAGGGGGGGGGGCAGGAGGCCTGGCCAGCAGGCACGGTCTATTCCGCATCCCCCGCTGTCCGTCGAGCCTCCAGGTGGGTCCCGCTGCTGCTATTCGTCTGGGAATGGTGTTGGGTGAAGTTTTTTAGGACGCTAAGTGACATTACATGATTCCCCAAAGGACAAAAGGTACCGCTTTGCTTTTCCTTGTGCTGCTTTGCTTTGTTTTGCCTTGCTGTGCTTTGTCTTCCCTGGCCCTGTTTTGCTTTGCTTTTCCTGGCCCTTCTTTGCTTTGCTTTTCCTGCACTTGCTTCGATTTGCTTTCCTTAGCGCTGCTTGTTTTGATTTGGTTTGTACTGCTGGCACCGATTTCCTTTTCTTTGCTCTGCCTTGCTGTTCCTACTCCGCTTTGCTTTGCTTTTCCTGGCGCTGTTTTCCTTTGCCGTTCCTAGGCCTGATTTGGCACCAGGTTTTTCCTTGCAGAGCTTTGGTTTGTTTTGCCTCGCTTTGCACTGCTCTGCTCTGCTTTGCTGTGCTAGCCTTCTTTTGCGGACCGTCCCACCGAGTTTGCCGATCGATGCGTTTCCACACACGTGAACGCTAGGTCACCTCATTTGGCCTCCCCACAGCCCGCCAACCGTGCCTTTGGAGCTGGCAGGTGGGGGCGTGGGGGTCGGCCACCCAGCCAAGTCTATTCCATGACCCCTGCTGCCCGGCGAGCCGCCAGGTGAGCTCCACTGCTGTTCGCCTGGGGAGGGGGGGGGGGGGATGAGGTTTCGAAAGACGGTAAGTAATGACACGATTCCGAAAGCTACAGCGGAAAATAATAAATAATATTAATAATTTTTTTATATTTTTTTATTATATTATATAATTATATTATATATGTACTTATACGTTATAATTATATTATTATATATATAATTATATAAAAATATATATATATTATATATATGTTATAATATATAATTATATATTATATATGGTTACATATATATTTTATATGTATTAAATATGATTATATATTATAATATATTATATATTATATAATATTATATTATATAATTTAATTATTATATTTTTAATAATAATAATAATAATAATAATAATAATAATAATAATAATAATAATAATTAACAACAACAACAACAACAACGATAATATTTATTTTCAAAAACAGCTAAAGAAAACCGGCCAGGCAGCCAGCCACACCGAGTCGCACAGGTGGCGAGCCGCTCGCAGCCGAGCAAGAACCTCTGACGTCAGAGCGACCGGTGGCCCGAGGCAGCCGGGGGCCGCGGCCGCGCCCTCGCCTTCTCGAACTGCGCCGGCGCCCCGCCCCGCCCGCTGCAAAGGGTGCAAAGGGCGGAGGAGGGGGAGGGAGAACTGGGGAGGGTGCGGAGGTGGCCATCCAAGTGCGTAGACGGCCGCCGTCAGATGCCGGCCGCCGTGTCTAGCCGCCCCTCCCACCCTCCCCGCCTCGTGGAGCCACCAGGTCTACTTACCCTTCCTCCTTCCTCCCCACCCCCTTCCCCCGCCTCCCCCCCCCCCCCCACTTCCCCCGCGCCTCATTGAGCCGCTAGGTCTACCCCGCCGTCAAGGAGGTCGTCGGGTCTACCCGCCACGGCCACTTGGCCCCCTCCCGGCCGGCGGGGAGTTGGAGTTAGATCGCGCGGGAGGGAGCAGAGCGAGGAGCTCGCGGCGGGCTCCAGCGTTTTTTCCCCGGACCCCGTCCGGGACGCAGAAGGAAGGCGGGCGGGCGGGCGGGCGCTGCCTTGCCTCCTGCAACGGCCGGCTCTGCGGCGGGCGGGGCGGCTTGGGCTCGGAGTCGGCTTCGGGGTTGCGGTTCGGCTTGGGCTCGTGCGCGAGGGCAGCAGCTGTCCGCCGCCGGCAGCCCCGTCTACACGGCGAGTGCCCGGCTCCCGGCGATCTTGAGCTCTGCCCCGCTTCTCGGCTGCCGGGGAAGAGCGGCGTGGCAAGGAGGGAAGGGAGGGAATGAGAACAGATGCATTTTTGAACGAACGAACGAACGATCGATCGATCGATAAACCAATGTAATCGATCAACGAAGGAATGACAAAACGGAACCGAAGCAAACAGAAGCGCGGGGGGAGAAAGCGAAAGGGTACAGAAGAGTGCGTAGGCAGCCGCTGTTAGGCAGCTCTACGGCCGCCAGCTCTATCTATGTGCGTCATCCTCGCTCGTGAAGTGGACGGCTCGAGCCCCCCCAAGCCTCGAGCCGCCGGCTCTAGCGTGCCGTCAAGGTGATGAGCCGAAGCGCCGCGGCCCGTTGGCGAGCGGGCGAGCGAGCCCGGCTGCCGGCTCTCCACGGGACAGCCGAGGACGCAGACGCGCGCCTCCCTCCGACTCGTCCACGCGGCACACAGACGCGGGCTCGCGCCTCGCTCCGACAGGAGCCGCCAGGTCTACCGCCCCCCCCCCCCGCCTCGTTGGGGTGGCCAGGTCTACCCGGCGCTCGGCAACGACCGGGCGCACGCGCAGTCGAAGACGCGGACGCGCGCCTCGCTCCGACGGGGGCCGCGAGCTCTACCCGGCGCTCGGCAACGACCGGGCGCACCCGCCGTCGAAGACGCGGACGCGCGCCTCGCTCCGACGGGGGCCGCGAGCTCTACCCGGCGCTCGGCAACGACCGGGCGCACCCGCCGTCGAAGACGCGGACGCGCGCCTCGCTCCGCCGGGGGCCGGCAGGTGTAGCCGCCGCTCGGCAACGACCGGGCGGCCCCGCGGTCGAGGTCGCGAACGGGGACGCGCGCCTCCGTCCGCCGGGGCCGGCACGTGTATGTGCCGGCCCTCCGTGGCGATCGTCGTTGGGGGCCGTCGGGTGAAGCGTCCGCCGTGTCTTTGTCGCTCGCTCGCGTCGGCGTCCCTCCGTCTCCCCAACGGTCGGCAGGTCTGCCCGCGAGGCAAGCGCGGAGCCGGCGGGGGAATGTGGGGGGGGCGTGCGCGTCCGACCGTCCGGAGCCGCCAGGTCAAGCGGGAAGCGGGGGGGGGGGGGGGTCGGGTGGAGGGGAAAGCGGGGAGGGGGGGGGCAGGAGGCCTGGCCAGCAGGCACGGTCTATTCCGCATCCCCCGCTGTCCGTCGAGCCTCCAGGTGGGTCCCGCTGCTGCTATTCGTCTGGGAATGGTGTTGGGTGAAGTTTTTTAGGACGCTAAGTGACATTACATGATTCCCCAAAGGACAAAAGGTACCGCTTTGCTTTTCCTTGTGCTGCTTTGCTTTGTTTTGCCTTGCTGTGCTTTGTCTTCCCTGGCCCTGTTTTGCTTTGCTTTTCCTGGCCCTTCTTTGCTTTGCTTTTCCTGCACTTGCTTCGATTTGCTTTCCTTAGCGCTGCTTGTTTTGATTTGGTTTGTACTGCTGGCACCGATTTCCTTTTCTTTGCTCTGCCTTGCTGTTCCTACTCCGCTTTGCTTTGCTTTTCCTGGCGCTGTTTTCCTTTGCCGTTCCTAGGCCTGATTTGGCACCAGGTTTTTCCTTGCAGAGCTTTGGTTTGTTTTGCCTCGCTTTGCACTGCTCTGCTCTGCTTTGCTGTGCTAGCCTTCTTTTGCGGACCGTCCCACCGAGTTTGCCGATCGATGCGTTTCCACACACGTGAACGCTAGGTCACCTCATTTGGCCTCCCCACAGCCCGCCAACCGTGCCTTTGGAGCTGGCAGGTGGGGGCGTGGGGGTCGGCCACCCAGCCAAGTCTATTCCATGACCCCTGCTGCCCGGCGAGCCGCCAGGTGAGCTCCACTGCTGTTCGCCTGGGGAGGGGGGGGGGGGGATGAGGTTTCGAAAGACGGTAAGTAATGACACGATTCCGAAAGCTACAGCGGAAAATAATAAATAATATTAATAATTTTTTTATATTTTTTTATTATATTATATAATTATATTATATATGTACTTATACGTTATAATTATATTATTATATATATAATTATATAAAAAATATATATATTATATATATGTTATAATATATAATTATATATTATATATGGTTACATATATATTTTATATGTATTAAATATGATTATATATATTATAATATATTATATATTATATAATATTATATTATATAATTTAATTATTATATTTTTAATTAATAATAATAATAATAATAATAATAATAATAATAATAATTAACAACAACAACAACAACAACGATAATATTTATTTTCAAAAACAGCTAAAGAAAACCGGCCAGGCAGCCAGCCACACCGAGTCGCACAGGTGGCGAGCCGCTCGCAGCCGAGCAAGAACCTCTGACGTCAGAGCGACCGGTGGCCCGAGGCAGCCGGGGGCCGCGGCCGCGCCCTCGCCTTCTCGAACTGCGCCGGCGCCCCGCCCCGCCCGCTGCAAAGGGTGCAAAGGGCGGAGGAGGGGGAGGGAGAACTGGGGAGGGTGCGGAGGTGGCCATCCAAGTGCGTAGACGGCCGCCGTCAGATGCCGGCCGCCGTGTCTAGCCGCCCCTCCCACCCTCCCCGCCTCGTGGAGCCACCAGGTCTACTTACCCTTCCTCCTTCCTCCCCACCCCCTTCCCCCGCCTCCCCCCCCCCCCCCACTTCCCCCGCGCCTCATTGAGCCGCTAGGTCTACCCCGCCGTCAAGGAGGTCGTCGGGTCTACCCGCCACGGCCACTTGGCCCCCTCCCGGCCGGCGGGGAGTTGGAGTTAGATCGCGCGGGAGGGAGCAGAGCGAGGAGCTCGCGGCGGGCTCCAGCGTTTTTTCCCCGGACCCCGTCCGGGACGCAGAAGGAAGGCGGGCGGGCGGGCGGGCGCTGCCTTGCCTCCTGCAACGGCCGGCTCTGCGGCGGGCGGGGCGGCTTGGGCTCGGAGTCGGCTTCGGGGTTGCGGTTCGGCTTGGGCTCGTGCGCGAGGGCAGCAGCTGTCCGCCGCCGGCAGCCCCGTCTACACGGCGGGTGCCCGGCTCCCGGCGATCTTGAGCTCTGCCCCGCTTCTCGGCTGCCGGGGAAGAGCGGCGTGGCAAGGAGGGAAGGGAGGGAATGAGAACAGATGCATTTTTGAACGAACGAACGAACGATCGATCGATCGATAAACCAATGTAATCGATCAACGAAGGAATGACAAAACGGAACCGAAGCAAACAGAAGCGCGGGGGGAGAAAGCGAAAGGGTACAGAAGAGTGCGTAGGCAGCCGCTGTTAGGCAGCTCTACGGCCGCCAGCTCTATCTATGTGCGTCATCCTCGCTCGTGAAGTGGACGGCTCGAGCCCCCCCAAGCCTCGAGCCGCCGGCTCTAGCGTGCCGTCAAGGTGATGAGCCGAAGCGCCGCGGCCCGTTGGCGAGCGGGCGAGCGAGCCCGGCTGCCGGCTCTCCACGGGACAGCCGAGGACGCAGACGCGCGCCTCCCTCCGACTCGTCCACGCGGCACACAGACGCGGGCTCGCGCCTCGCTCCGACAGGAGCCGCCAGGTCTACCGCCCCCCCCCCCGCCTCGTTGGGGTGGCCAGGTCTACCCGGCTCTCGGCAACGACCGGGCGCACGCGCAGTCGAAGACGCGGACGCGCGCCTCGCTCCGACGGGGGCCGCGAGCTCTACCCGGCGCTCGGCAACGACCGGGCGCACCCGCCGTCGAAGACGCGGACGCGCGCCTCGCTCCGACGGGGGCCGCGAGCTCTACCCGGCGCTCGGCAACGACCGGGCGCACCCGCCGTCGAAGACGCGGACGCGCGCCTCGCTCCGCCGGGGGCCGGCAGGTGTAGCCGCCGCTCGGCAACGACCGGGCGGCCCCGCGGTCGAGGTCGCGAACGGGGACGCGCGCCTCCGTCCGCCGGGGCCGGCACGTGTATGTGCCGGCCCTCCGTGGCGATCGTCGTTGGGGGCCGTCGGGTGAAGCGTCCGCCGTGTCTTTGTCGCTCGCTCGCGTCGGCGTCCCTCCGTCTCCCCAACGGTCGGCAGGTCTGCCCGCGAGGCAAGCGCGGAGCCGGCGGGGGAATGTGGGGGGGGGCGTGCGCGTCCGACCGTCCGGAGCCGCCAGGTCAAGCGGGAAGCGGGGGGGGGGGGGGGGGGTCGGGTGGAGGGGAAAGCGGGGAGGGGGGGGGCAGGAGGCCTGGCCAGCAGGCACGGTCTATTCCGCATCCCCCGCTGTCCGTCGAGCCTCCAGGTGGGTCCCGCTGCTGCTATTCGTCTGGGAATGGTGTTGGGTGAAGTTTTTTAGGACGCTAAGTGACATTACATGATTCCCCAAAGGACAAAAGGTACCGCTTTGCTTTTCCTTGTGCTGCTTTGCTTTGTTTTGCCTTGCTGTGCTTTGTCTTCCCTGGCCCTGTTTTGCTTTGCTTTTCCTGGCCCTTCTTTGCTTTGCTTTTCCTGCACTTGCTTCGATTTGCTTTCCTTAGCGCTGCTTGTTTTGATTTGGTTTGTACTGCTGGCACCGATTTCCTTTTCTTTGCTCTGCCTTGCTGTTCCTACTCCGCTTTGCTTTGCTTTTCCTGGCGCTGTTTTCCTTTGCCGTTCCTAGGCCTGATTTGGCACCAGGTTTTTCCTTGCAGAGCTTTGGTTTGTTTTGCCTCGCTTTGCACTGCTCTGCTCTGCTTTGCTGTGCTAGCCTTCTTTTGCGGACCGTCCCACCGAGTTTGCCGATCGATGCGTTTCCACACACGTGAACGCTAGGTCACCTCATTTGGCCTCCCCACAGCCCGCCAACCGTGCCTTTGGAGCTGGCAGGTGGGGGCGTGGGGGTCGGCCACCCAGCCAAGTCTATTCCATGACCCCTGCTGCCCGGCGAGCCGCCAGGTGAGCTCCACTGCTGTTCGCCTGGGGAGGGGGGGGGGGGGATGAGGTTTCGAAAGACGGTAAGTAATGACACGATTCCGAAAGCTACAGCGGAAAATAATAAATAATATTAATATTTTTTTATATATTTTTTATTATATTATATAATTATATTATATATGTACTTATACGTTATAATTATATTATTATATATATAATTATATAAAAAAATATATATTATATATATGTTATAATATATAATTATATATTATATATGGTTACATATATATTTTATATGTATTAAATATGATTATATATATTATAATATATTATATATTATATAATATTATATTATATAATTTAATTATTATATTTTTAATTAATAATAATAATAATAATAATAATAATAATAATAATAATAATAATAATAATTAACAACAACAACAACAACAACGATAATATTTATTTTCAAAAACAGCTAAAGAAAACCGGCCAGGCAGCCAGCCACACCGAGTCGCACAGGTGGCGAGCCGCTCGCAGCCGAGCAAGAACCTCTGACGTCAGAGCGACCGGTGGCCCGAGGCAGCCGGGGGCCGCGGCCGCGCCCTCGCCTTCTCGAACTGCGCCGGCGCCCCGCCCCGCCCGCTGCAAAGGGTGCAAAGGGCGGAGGAGGGGGAGGGAGAACTGGGGAGGGTGCGGAGGTGGCCATCCAAGTGCGTAGACGGCCGCCGTCAGATGCCGGCCGCCGTGTCTAGCCGCCCCTCCCACCCTCCCCGCCTCGTGGAGCCACCAGGTCTACTTACCCTTCCTCCTTCCTCCCCACCCCCTTCCCCCGCCTCCCCCCCCCCCCCACTTCCCCCGCGCCTCATTGAGCCGCTAGGTCTACCCCGCCGTCAAGGAGGTCGTCGGGTCTACCCGCCACGGCCACTTGGCCCCCTCCCGGCCGGCGGGGAGTTGGAGTTAGATCGCGCGGGAGGGAGCAGAGCGAGGAGCTCGCGGCGGGCTCCAGCGTTTTTTCCCCGGACCCCGTCCGGGACGCAGAAGGAAGGCGGGCGGGCGGGCGGGCGCTGCCTTGCCTCCTGCAACGGCCGGCTCTGCGGCGGGCGGGGCGGCTTGGGCTCGGAGTCGGCTTCGGGGTTGCGGTTCGGCTTGGGCTCGTGCGCGAGGGCAGCAGCTGTCCGCCGCCGGCAGCCCCGTCTACACGGCGAGTGCCCGGCTCCCGGCGATCTTGAGCTCTGCCCCGCTTCTCGGCTGCCGGGGAAGAGCGGCGTGGCAAGGAGGGAAGGGAGGGAATGAGAACAGATGCATTTTTGAACGAACGAACGAACGATCGATCGATCGATAAACCAATGTAATCGATCAACGAAGGAATGACAAAACGGAACCGAAGCAAACAGAAGCGCGGGGGGAGAAAGCGAAAGGGTACAGAAGAGTGCGTAGGCAGCCGCTGTTAGGCAGCTCTACGGCCGCCAGCTCTATCTATGTGCGTCATCCTCGCTCGTGAAGTGGACGGCTCGAGCCCCCCCAAGCCTCGAGCCGCCGGCTCTAGCGTGCCGTCAAGGTGATGAGCCGAAGCGCCGCGGCCCGTTGGCGAGCGGGCGAGCGAGCCCGGCTGCCGGCTCTCCACGGGACAGCCGAGGACGCAGACGCGCGCCTCCCTCCGACTCGTCCACGCGGCACACAGACGCGGGCTCGCGCCTCGCTCCGACAGGAGCCGCCAGGTCTACCGCCCCCCCCCCCGCCTCGTTGGGGTGGCCAGGTCTACCCGGCTCTCGGCAACGACCGGGCGCACGCGCAGTCGAAGACGCGGACGCGCGCCTCGCTCCGACGGGGGCCGCGAGCTCTACCCGGCGCTCGGCAACGACCGGGCGCACCCGCCGTCGAAGACGCGGACGCGCGCCTCGCTCCGACGGGGGCCGCGAGCTCTACCCGGCGCTCGGCAACGACCGGGCGCACCCGCCGTCGAAGACGCGGACGCGCGCCTCGCTCCGCCGGGGGCCGGCAGGTGTAGCCGCCGCTCGGCAACGACCGGGCGGCCCCGCGGTCGAGGTCGCGAACGGGGACGCGCGCCTCCGTCCGCCGGGGCCGGCACTGTGTATGTGCCGGCCCTCCGTGGCGATCGTCGTTGGGGGCCGTCGGGTGAAGCGTCCGCCGTGTCTTTGTCGCTCGCTCGCGTCGGCGTCCCTCCGTCTCCCCAACGGTCGGCAGGTCTGCCCGCGAGGCAAGCGCGGAGCCGGCGGGGGAATGTGGGGGGGGCGTGCGCGTCCGACCGTCCGGAGCCGCCAGGTCAAGCGGGAAGCGGGGGGGGGGGGGGGTCGGGTGGAGGGGAAAGCGGGGAGGGGGGGGGGCAGGAGGCCTGGCCAGCAGGCACGGTCTATTCCGCATCCCCCGCTGTCCGTCGAGCCTCCAGGTGGGTCCCGCTGCTGCTATTCGTCTGGGAATGGTGTTGGGTGAAGTTTTTTAGGACGCTAAGTGACATTACATGATTCCCCAAAGGACAAAAGGTACCGCTTTGCTTTTCCTTGTGCTGCTTTGCTTTGTTTTGCCTTGCTGTGCTTTGTCTTCCCTGGCCCTGTTTTGCTTTGCTTTTCCTGGCCCTTCTTTGCTTTGCTTTTCCTGCACTTGCTTCGATTTGCTTTCCTTAGCGCTGCTTGTTTTGATTTGGTTTGTACTGCTGGCACCGATTTCCTTTTCTTTGCTCTGCCTTGCTGTTCCTACTCCGCTTTGCTTTGCTTTTCCTGGCGCTGTTTTCCTTTGCCGTTCCTAGGCCTGATTTGGCACCAGGTTTTTCCTTGCAGAGCTTTGGTTTGTTTTGCCTCGCTTTGCACTGCTCTGCTCTGCTTTGCTGTGCTAGCCTTCTTTTGCGGACCGTCCCACCGAGTTTGCCGATCGATGCGTTTCCACACACGTGAACGCTAGGTCACCTCATTTGGCCTCCCCACAGCCCGCCAACCGTGCCTTTGGAGCTGGCAGGTGGGGGCGTGGGGGTCGGCCACCCAGCCAAGTCTATTCCATGACCCCTGCTGCCCGGCGAGCCGCCAGGTGAGCTCCACTGCTGTTCGCCTGGGGAGGGGGGGGGGGGGATGAGGTTTCGAAAGACGGTAAGTAATGACACGATTCCGAAAGCTACAGCGGAAAATAATAAATAATATTAATAATTTTTTTATATTTTTTTATTATATTATATAATTATATTATATATGTACTTATACGTTATAATTATATTATTATATATATAATTATATAAAAAAATATATATATTATATATATGTTATAATATATAATTATATATTATATATGGTTACATATATATTTTATATGTATTAAATATGATTATATATATTATAATATATTATATATTATATAATATTATATTATATAATTTAATTATTATATTTTTAATTAATAATAATAATAATAATAATAATAATAATTAACAACAACAACAACAACAACGATAATATTTATTTTCAAAAACAGCTAAAGAAAACCGGCCAGGCAGCCAGCCACACCGAGTCGCACAGGTGGCGAGCCGCTCGCAGCCGAGCAAGAACCTCTGACGTCAGAGCGACCGGTGGCCCGAGGCAGCCGGGGGCCGCGGCCGCGCCCTCGCCTTCTCGAACTGCGCCGGCGCCCCGCCCCGCCCGCTGCAAAGGGTGCAAAGGGCGGAGGAGGGGGAGGGAGAACTGGGGAGGGTGCGGAGGTGGCCATCCAAGTGCGTAGACGGCCGCCGTCAGATGCCGGCCGCCGTGTCTAGCCGCCCCTCCCACCCTCCCCGCCTCGTGGAGCCACCAGGTCTACTTACCCTTCCTCCTTCCTCCCCACCCCCTTCCCCCGCCTCCCCCCCCCCCCCACTTCCCCCGCGCCTCATTGAGCCGCTAGGTCTACCCCGCCGTCAAGGAGGTCGTCGGGTCTACCCGCCACGGCCACTTGGCCCCCTCCCGGCCGGCGGGGAGTTGGAGTTAGATCGCGCGGGAGGGAGCAGAGCGAGGAGCTCGCGGCGGGCTCCAGCGTTTTTTCCCCGGACCCCGTCCGGGACGCAGAAGGAAGGCGGGCGGGCGGGCGGGCGCTGCCTTGCCTCCTGCAACGGCCGGCTCTGCGGCGGGCGGGGCGGCTTGGGCTCGGAGTCGGCTTCGGGGTTGCGGTTCGGCTTGGGCTCGTGCGCGAGGGCAGCAGCTGTCCGCCGCCGGCAGCCCCGTCTACACGGCGAGTGCCCGGCTCCCGGCGATCTTGAGCTCTGCCCCGCTTCTCGGCTGCCGGGGAAGAGCGGCGTGGCAAGGAGGGAAGGGAGGGAATGAGAACAGATGCATTTTTGAACGAACGAACGAACGATCGATCGATCGATAAACCAATGTAATCGATCAACGAAGGAATGACAAAACGGAACCGAAGCAAACAGAAGCGCGGGGGGAGAAAGCGAAAGGGTACAGAAGAGTGCGTAGGCAGCCGCTGTTAGGCAGCTCTACGGCCGCCAGCTCTATCTATGTGCGTCATCCTCGCTCGTGAAGTGGACGGCTCGAGCCCCCCCAAGCCTCGAGCCGCCGGCTCTAGCGTGCCGTCAAGGTGATGAGCCGAAGCGCCGCGGCCCGTTGGCGAGCGGGCGAGCGAGCCCGGCTGCCGGCTCTCCACGGGACAGCCGAGGACGCAGACGCGCGCCTCCCTCCGACTCGTCCACGCGGCACACAGACGCGGGCTCGCGCCTCGCTCCGACAGGAGCCGCCAGGTCTACCGCCCCCCCCCCCGCCTCGTTGGGGTGGCCAGGTCTACCCGGCGCTCGGCAACGACCGGGCGCACGCGCAGTCGAAGACGCGGACGCGCGCCTCGCTCCGACGGGGGCCGCGAGCTCTACCCGGCGCTCGGCAACGACCGGGCGCACCCGCCGTCGAAGACGCGGACGCGCGCCTCGCTCCGACGGGGGCCGCGAGCTCTACCCGGCGCTCGGCAACGACCGGGCGCACCCGCCGTCGAAGACGCGGACGCGCGCCTCGCTCCGCCGGGGGCCGGCAGGTGTAGCCGCCGCTCGGCAACGACCGGGCGGCCCCGCGGTCGAGGTCGCGAACGGGGACGCGCGCCTCCGTCCGCCGGGGCCGGCACGTGTATGTGCCGGCCCTCCGTGGCGATCGTCGTTGGGGGCCGTCGGGTGAAGCGTCCGCCGTGTCTTTGTCGCTCGCTCGCGTCGGCGTCCCTCCGTCTCCCCAACGGTCGGCAGGTCTGCCCGCGAGGCAAGCGCGGAGCCGGCGGGGGAATGTGGGGGGGGCGTGCGCGTCCGACCGTCCGGAGCCGCCAGGTCAAGCGGGAAGCGGGGGGGGGGGGGGGTCGGGTGGAGGGGAAAGCGGGGAGGGGGGGGGCAGGAGGCCTGGCCAGCAGGCACGGTCTATTCCGCATCCCCCGCTGTCCGTCGAGCCTCCAGGTGGGTCCCGCTGCTGCTATTCGTCTGGGAATGGTGTTGGGTGAAGTTTTTTAGGACGCTAAGTGACATTACATGATTCCCCAAAGGACAAAAGGTACCGCTTTGCTTTTCCTTGTGCTGCTTTGCTTTGTTTTGCCTTGCTGTGCTTTGTCTTCCCTGGCCCTGTTTTGCTTTGCTTTTCCTGGCCCTTCTTTGCTTTGCTTTTCCTGCACTTGCTTCGATTTGCTTTCCTTAGCGCTGCTTGTTTTGATTTGGTTTGTACTGCTGGCACCGATTTCCTTTTCTTTGCTCTGCCTTGCTGTTCCTACTCCGCTTTGCTTTGCTTTTCCTGGCGCTGTTTTCCTTTGCCGTTCCTAGGCCTGATTTGGCACCAGGTTTTTCCTTGCAGAGCTTTGGTTTGTTTTGCCTCGCTTTGCACTGCTCTGCTCTGCTTTGCTGTGCTAGCCTTCTTTTGCGGACCGTCCCACCGAGTTTGCCGATCGATGCGTTTCCACACACGTGAACGCTAGGTCACCTCATTTGGCCTCCCCACAGCCCGCCAACCGTGCCTTTGGAGCTGGCAGGTGGGGGCGTGGGGGTCGGCCACCCAGCCAAGTCTATTCCATGACCCCTGCTGCCCGGCGAGCCGCCAGGTGAGCTCCACTGCTGTTCGCCTGGGGAGGGGGGGGGGGGGATGAGGTTTCGAAAGACGGTAAGTAATGACACGATTCCGAAAGCTACAGCGGAAAATAATAAATAATATTAATAATTTTTTTATATTTTTTTATTATATTATATAATTATATTATATATGTACTTATACGTTATAATTATATTATTATATATATAATTATATAAAAATATATATATATTATATATATGTTATAATATATAATTATATATTATATATGGTTACATATATATTTTATATGTATTAAATATGATTATATATATTATAATATATTATATATTATATAATATTATATTATATAATTTAATTATTATATTTTTAATTAATAATAATAATAATAATAATTAACAACAACAACAACAACAACGATAATATTTATTTTCAAAAACAGCTAAAGAAAACCGGCCAGGCAGCCAGCCACACCGAGTCGCACAGGTGGCGAGCCGCTCGCAGCCGAGCAAGAACCTCTGACGTCAGAGCGACCGGTGGCCCGAGGCAGCCGGGGGCCGCGGCCGCGCCCTCGCCTTCTCGAACTGCGCCGGCGCCCCGCCCCGCCCGCTGCAAAGGGTGCAAAGGGCGGAGGAGGGGGAGGGAGAACTGGGGAGGGTGCGGAGGTGGCCATCCAAGTGCGTAGACGGCCGCCGTCAGATGCCGGCCGCCGTGTCTAGCCGCCCCTCCCACCCTCCCCGCCTCGTGGAGCCACCAGGTCTACTTACCCTTCCTCCTTCCTCCCCACCCCCTTCCCCCGCCTCCCCCCCCCCCCCCACTTCCCCCGCGCCTCATTGAGCCGCTAGGTCTACCCCGCCGTCAAGGAGGTCGTCGGGTCTACCCGCCACGGCCACTTGGCCCCCTCCCGGCCGGCGGGGAGTTGGAGTTAGATCGCGCGGGAGGGAGCAGAGCGAGGAGCTCGCGGCGGGCTCCAGCGTTTTTTCCCCGGACCCCGTCCGGGACGCAGAAGGAAGGCGGGCGGGCGGGCGGGCGCTGCCTTGCCTCCTGCAACGGCCGGCTCTGCGGCGGGCGGGGCGGCTTGGGCTCGGAGTCGGCTTCGGGGTTGCGGTTCGGCTTGGGCTCGTGCGCGAGGGCAGCAGCTGTCCGCCGCCGGCAGCCCCGTCTACACGGCGGGTGCCCGGCTCCCGGCGATCTTGAGCTCTGCCCCGCTTCTCGGCTGCCGGGGAAGAGCGGCGTGGCAAGGAGGGAAGGGAGGGAATGAGAACAGATGCATTTTTGAACGAACGAACGAACGATCGATCGATCGATAAACCAATGTAATCGATCAACGAAGGAATGACAAAACGGAACCGAAGCAAACAGAAGCGCGGGGGGAGAAAGCGAAAGGGTACAGAAGAGTGCGTAGGCAGCCGCTGTTAGGCAGCTCTACGGCCGCCAGCTCTATCTATGTGCGTCATCCTCGCTCGTGAAGTGGACGGCTCGAGCCCCCCCAAGCCTCGAGCCGCCGGCTCTAGCGTGCCGTCAAGGTGATGAGCTGAAGCGCCGCGGCCCGTTGGCGAGCGGGCGAGCGAGCCCGGCTGCCGGCTCTCCACGGGACAGCCGAGGACGCAGACGCGAGCCTCCCTCCGACTCGTCCACGCGGCACACAGACGCGGGCTCGCGCCTCGCTCCGACAGGAGCCGCCAGGTCTACCGCCCCCCCCCCGCCTCGTTGGGGTGGCCAGGTCTACCCGGCGCTCGGCAACGACCGGGCGCACGCGCAGTCGAAGACGCGGACGCGCGCCTCGCTCCGACGGGGGCCACGAGCTCTACCCGGCGCTCGGCAACGACCGGGCGCACCCGCCGTCGAAGACGCGGACGCAAGCCTCGCTCCGACGTGGGCCGCGAGCTCTACCCGGCGCTCGGCAACGACCGGGCGCACCCGCCGTCGAAGACGCGGACGCGCGCCTCGCTCCGACGGGGGCCGCCTCGTTGGGTGGCCAGGTCTACCCGTCGCTCGGCAACGACGCGGTGTACCCGCGGTCGAGGTTGCGAACGCAGGCGCGCGCCTCGCTCCGCCGGGGGCCGGCAGGTGTAGCCGCCGCTCGGCAACGACCGGGCGGTCCCGCGGTCGAGGTCGCGAACGGGGACGCGCGCCTCCGTCCGCCGGGGCCGGCACGTGTATGTGCCTGGCCCTCCGTGGCGATCGTCGTTGGGGGCCGTCGGGTGAAGCGTCCGCCGTGTCTTTGTCGCTCGCTCGCGTCGGCGTCCCTCCGTCTCCCCAACGGTCGGCAGGTCTGCCCGCGAGGCAAGCGCGGAGCCGGCGGGGGAATGTGGGGGGGGCGTGCGCGTCCGACCGTCCGGAGCCGCCAGGTCAAGCGGGAAGCGGGGGGGGGGGGGGGGGGGGTCGGGTGGAGGGGAAAGCGGGGAGGGGGGGGGCAGGAGGCCTGGCCAGCAGGCACGGTCTATTCCGCATCCCCCGCTGTCCGTCGAGCCTCCAGGTGGGTCCCGCTGCTGCTATTCGTCTGGGAATGGTGTTGGGTGAAGTTTTTTAGGACGCTAAGTGACATTACATGATTCCCCAAAGGACAAAAGGTACCGCTTTGCTTTTCCTTGTGCTGCTTTGCTTTGTTTTGCCTTGCTGTGCTTTGTCTTCCCTGGCCCTGTTTTGCTTTGCTTTTCCTGGCCCTTCTTTGCTTTGCTTTTCCTGCACTTGCTTCGATTTGCTTTCCTTAGCGCTGCTTGTTTTGATTTGGTTTGTATTGCTGGCACCGATTTCCTTTTCTTTGCTCTGCCTTGCTGTTCCTACTCCGCTTTGCTTTGCTTTTCCTGGCGCTGTTTTCCTTTGCCGTTCCTAGGCCTGATTTGGCACCAGGTTTTTCCTTGCAGAGCTTTGGTTTGTTTTGCCTCGCTTTGCACTGCTCTGCTCTTCTTTGCTGTGCTAGCCTTCTTTTGCGGACCGTCCCACCGAGTTTGCCGATCGATGCGTTTCCACACACGTGAACGCTAGGTCACCTCATTTGGCCTCCCCACAGCCCGCCAACCGTGCCTTTGGAGCTGGCAGGTGGGGGCGTGGGGGTCGGCCACCCAGCCAAGTCTATTCCATGACCCCTGCTGCCCGGCGAGCCGCCAGGTGAGCTCCACTGCTGTTCGCCTGGGGAGGGTGGGGGGGGGATGAGGTTTCGAAAGACGGTAAGTAATGACACGATTCCGAAAGCTACAGCGGAAAATAATAAATAATATTAATAATTTTTTTATATTTTTTTATTATATTATATAATTATATTATATATGTACTTATACGTTATAATTATATTATTATATATATAATTATATAAAAAAATATATATATTATATATATGTTATAATATATAATTATATATTATATATGGTTACATATATATTTTATATGTATTAAATATGATTATATATATTATAATATATTATATATTATATAATATTATATTATATAATTTAATTATTATATTTTTAATTAATAATAATAATAATAATAATAATAATAATAATTAACAACAACAACAACAACAACGATAATATTTATTTTCAAAAACAGCTAAAGAAAACCGGCCAGGCAGCCAGCCACACCGAGTCGCACAGGTGGCGAGCCGCTCGCAGCTGAGCAAGAACCTCTGACGTCAGAGCGACCGGTGGCCCGAGGCAGCCGGGGGCCGCGGCCGCGCCCTCGTCTTCTCGAACTGCGCCGGCGCCCCGCCCCGCCCGCTGCAAAGGGTGCAAAGGGCGGAGGAGGGGGAGGGAGAACTGGGGAGGGTGCGGAGGTGGCCATCCAAGTGCGTAGACGGCCGCCGTCAGATGCCGGCCGCCGTGTCTAGCCGCCCCTCCCACCCTCCCCGCCTCGTGGAGCCACCAGGTCTACTTACCCTTCCTCCTTCCTCCCCACCCCCTTCCCCCGCCTCCCCCCCCCCCCCACTTCCCCCGCGCCTCATTGAGCCGCTAGGTCTACCCCGCCGTCAAGGAGGTCGTCGGGTCTACCCGCCACGGCCACTTGGCCCCCTCCCGGCCGGCGGGGAGTTGGAGTTAGATCGCGCGGGAGGGAGCAGAGCGAGGAGCTCGCGGCGGGCTCCAGCGTTTTTTTCCCCGGACCCCGTCCGGGACGCAGAAGGAAGGCGGGCGGGCGGGCGGGCGCTGCCTTGCCTCCTGCAACGGCCGGCTCTGCGGCGGGCGGGGCGGCTTGGGCTCGGAGTCGGCTTCGGGGTTGCGGTTCGGCTTGGGCTCGTGCGCGAGGGCAGCAGCTGTCCGCCGCCGGCAGCCCCGTCTACACGGCGGGTGCCCGGCTCCCGGCGATCTTGAGCTCTGCCCCGCTTCTCGGCTGCCGGGGAAGAGCGGCGTGGCAAGGAGGGAAGGGAGGGAATGAGAACAGATGCATTTTTGAACGAACGAACGAACGATCGATCGATCGATAAACCAATGTAATCGATCAACGAAGGAATGACAAAACGGAACCGAAGCAAACAGAAGCGCGGGGGGAGAAAGCGAAAGGGTACAGAAGAGTGCGTAGGCAGCCGCTGTTAGGCAGCTCTACGGCCGCCAGCTCTATCTATGTGCGTCATCCTCGCTCGTGAAGTGGACGGCTCGAGCCCCCCCAAGCCTCGAGCCGCCGGCTCTAGCGTGCCGTCAAGGTGATGAGCCGAAGCGCCGCGGCCCGTTGGCGAGCGGGCGAGCGAGCCCGGCTGCCGGCTCTCCACGGGACAGCCGAGGACGCAGACGCGAGCCTCCCTCCGACTCGTCCACGCGGCACACAGACGCGGGCTCGCGCCTCGCTCCGACAGGAGCCGCCAGGTCTACCGCCCCCCCCCCGCCTCGTTGGGGTGGCCAGGTCTACCCGGCGCTCGGCAACGACCGGGCGCACGCGCAGTCGAAGACGCGGACGCGCGCCTCGCTCCGACGGGGGCCACGAGCTCTACCCGGCGCTCGGCAACGACCGGGCGCACCCGCCGTCGAAGACGCGGACGCAAGCCTCGCTCCGACGTGGGCCGCGAGCTCTACCCGGCGCTCGGCAACGACCGGGCGCACCCGCCGTCGAAGACGCGGACGCGCGCCTCGCTCCGACGGGGGCCGCCTCGTTGGGTGGCCAGGTCTACCCGTCGCTCGGCAACGACGCGGTGTACCCGCGGTCGAGGTTGCGAACGCAGGCGCGCGCCTCGCTCCGCCGGGGGCCGGCAGGTGTAGCCGCCGCTCGGCAACGACCGGGCGGTCCCGCGGTCGAGGTCGCGAACGGGGACGCGCGCCTCCGTCCGCCGGGGCCGGCACGTGTATGTGCCGGCCCTCCGTGGCGATCGTCGTTGGGGGCCGTCGGGTGAAGCGTCCGCCGTGTCTTTGTCGCTCGCTCGCGTCGGCGTCCCTCCGTCTCCCCAACGGTCGGCAGGTCTGCCCGCGAGGCAAGCGCGGAGCCGGCGGGGGAATGTGGGGGGGGCGTGCGCGTCCGACCGTCCGGAGCCGCCAGGTCAAGCGGGAAGCGGGGGGGGGGGGGGGGGGGGTCGGGTGGAGGGGAAAGCGGGGAGGGGGGGGGCAGGAGGCCTGGCCAGCAGGCACGGTCTATTCCGCATCCCCCGCTGTCCGTCGAGCCTCCAGGTGGGTCCCGCTGCTGCTATTCGTCTGGGAATGGTGTTGGGTGAAGTTTTTTAGGACGCTAAGTGACATTACATGATTCCCCAAAGGACAAAAGGTACCGCTTTGCTTTTCCTTGTGCTGCTTTGCTTTGTTTTGCCTTGCTGTGCTTTGTCTTCCCTGGCCCTGTTTTGCTTTGCTTTTCCTGGCCCTTCTTTGCTTTGCTTTTCCTGCACTTGCTTCGATTTGCTTTCCTTAGCGCTGCTTGTTTTGATTTGGTTTGTATTGCTGGCACCGATTTCCTTTTCTTTGCTCTGCCTTGCTGTTCCTACTCCGCTTTGCTTTGCTTTTCCTGGCGCTGTTTTCCTTTGCCGTTCCTAGGCCTGATTTGGCACCAGGTTTTTCCTTGCAGAGCTTTGGTTTGTTTTGCCTCGCTTTGCACTGCTCTGCTCTTCTTTGCTGTGCTAGCCTTCTTTTGCGGACCGTCCCACCGAGTTTGCCGATCGATGCGTTTCCACACACGTGAACGCTAGGTCACCTCATTTGGCCTCCCCACAGCCCGCCAACCGTGCCTTTGGAGCTGGCAGGTGGGGGCGTGGGGGTCGGCCACCCAGCCAAGTCTATTCCATGACCCCTGCTGCCCGGCGAGCCGCCAGGTGAGCTCCACTGCTGTTCGCCTGGGGAGGGTGGGGGGGGGATGAGGTTTCGAAAGACGGTAAGTAATGACACGATTCCGAAAGCTACAGCGGAAAATAATAAATAATATTAATAATTTTTTTATATTTTTTTATTATATTATATAATTATATTATATATGTACTTATACGTTATAATTATATTATTATATATATAATTATATAAAAAAATATATATATTATATATATGTTATAATATATAATTATATATTATATATGGTTACATATATATTTTATATGTATTAAATATGATTATATATATTATAATATATTATATATTATATAATATTATATTATATAATTTAATTATTATATTTTTAATTAATAATAATAATAATAATAATTAACAACAACAACAACAACAACGATAATATTTATTTTCAAAAACAGCTAAAGAAAACCGGCCAGGCAGCCAGCCACACCGAGTCGCACAGGTGGCGAGCCGCTCGCAGCCGAGCAAGAACCTCTGACGTCAGAGCGACCGGTGGCCCGAGGCAGCCGGGGGCCGCGGCCGCGCCCTCGCCTTCTCGAACTGCGCCGGCGCCCCGCCCCGCCCGCTGCAAAGGGTGCAAAGGGCGGAGGAGGGGGAGGGAGAACTGGGGAGGGTGCGGAGGTGGCCATCCAAGTGCGTAGACGGCCGCCGTCAGATGCCGGCCGCCGTGTCTAGCCGCCCCTCCCACCCTCCCCGCCTCGTGGAGCCACCAGGTCTACTTACCCTTCCTCCTTCCTCCCCACCCCCTTCCCCCGCCTCCCCCCCCCCCCACTTCCCCCGCGCCTCATTGAGCCGCTAGGTCTACCCCGCCGTCAAGGAGGTCGTCGGGTCTACCCGCCACGGCCACTTGGCCCCCTCCCGGCCGGCGGGGAGTTGGAGTTAGATCGCGCGGGAGGGAGCAGAGCGAGGAGCTCGCGGCGGGCTCCAGCGTTTTTTCCCCGGACCCCGTCCGGGACGCAGAAGGAAGGCGGGCGGGCGGGCGGGCGCTGCCTTGCCTCCTGCAACGGCCGGCTCTGCGGCGGGCGGGGCGGCTTGGGCTCGGAGTCGGCTTCGGGGTTGCGGTTCGGCTTGGGCTCGTGCGCGAGGGCAGCAGCTGTCCGCCGCCGGCAGCCCCGTCTACACGGCGAGTGCCCGGCTCCCGGCGATCTTGAGCTCTGCCCCGCTTCTCGGCTGCCGGGGAAGAGCGGCGTGGCAAGGAGGGAAGGGAGGGAATGAGAACAGATGCATTTTTGAACGAACGAACGAACGATCGATCGATCGATAAACCAATGTAATCGATCAACGAAGGAATGACAAAACGGAACCGAAGCAAACAGAAGCGCGGGGGGAGAAAGCGAAAGGGTACAGAAGAGTGCGTAGGCAGCCGCTGTTAGGCAGCTCTACGGCCGCCAGCTCTATCTATGTGCGTCATCCTCGCTCGTGAAGTGGACGGCTCGAGCCCCCCCAAGCCTCGAGCCGCCGGCTCTAGCGTGCCGTCAAGGTGATGAGCCGAAGCGCCGCGGCCCGTTGGCGAGCGGGCGAGCGAGCCCGGCTGCCGGCTCTCCACGGGACAGCCGAGGACGCAGACGCGCGCCTCCCTCCGACTCGTCCACGCGGCACACAGACGCGGGCTCGCGCCTCGCTCCGACAGGAGCCGCCAGGTCTACCGCCCCCCCCCCCCCGCCTCGTTGGGGTGGCCAGGTCTACCCGGCGCTCGGCAACGACCGGGCGCACACGCAGTCGAAGACGCGGACGCGCGCCTCGCTCCGACGGGGGCCGCGAGCTCTACCCGGCGCTCGGCAACGACCGGGCGCACCCGCCGTCGAAGACGCGGACGCGCGCCTCGCTCCGACGGGGGCCGCGAGCTCTACCCGGCGCTCGGCAACGACCGGGCGCACCCGCCGTCGAAGACGCGGACGCGCGCCTCGCTCCGCCGGGGGCCGGCAGGTGTAGCCGCCGCTCGGCAACGACCGGGCGGCCCCGCGGTCGAGGTCGCGAACGGGGACGCGCGCCTCCGTCCGCCGGGGCCGGCACGTGTATGTGCCGGCCCTCCGTGGCGATCGTCGTTGGGGGCCGTCGGGTGAAGCGTCCGCCGTGTCTTTGTCGCTCGCTCGCGTCGGCGTCCCTCCGTCTCCCCAACGGTCGGCAGGTCTGCCCGCGAGGCAAGCGCGGAGCCGGCGGGGGAATGTGGGGGGGGCGTGCGCGTCCGACCGTCCGGAGCCGCCAGGTCAAGCGGGAAGCGGGGGGGGGGGGGGGTCGGGTGGAGGGGAAAGCGGGGAGGGGGGGGGGCAGGAGGCCTGGCCAGCAGGCACGGTCTATTCCGCATCCCCCGCTGTCCGTCGAGCCTCCAGGTGGGTCCCGCTGCTGCTATTCGTCTGGGAATGGTGTTGGGTGAAGTTTTTTAGGACGCTAAGTGACATTACATGATTCCCCAAAGGACAAAAGGTACCGCTTTGCTTTTCCTTGTGCTGCTTTGCTTTGTTTTGCCTTGCTGTGCTTTGTCTTCCCTGGCCCTGTTTTGCTTTGCTTTTCCTGGCCCTTCTTTGCTTTGCTTTTCCTGCACTTGCTTCGATTTGCTTTCCTTAGCGCTGCTTGTTTTGATTTGGTTTGTACTGCTGGCACCGATTTCCTTTTCTTTGCTCTGCCTTGCTGTTCCTACTCCGCTTTGCTTTGCTTTTCCTGGCGCTGTTTTCCTTTGCCGTTCCTAGGCCTGATTTGGCACCAGGTTTTTCCTTGCAGAGCTTTGGTTTGTTTTGCCTCGCTTTGCACTGCTCTGCTCTGCTTTGCTGTGCTAGCCTTCTTTTGCGGACCGTCCCACCGAGTTTGCCGATCGATGCGTTTCCACACACGTGAACGCTAGGTCACCTCATTTGGCCTCCCCACAGCCCGCCAACCGTGCCTTTGGAGCTGGCAGGTGGGGGCGTGGGGGTCGGCCACCCAGCCAAGTCTATTCCATGACCCCTGCTGCCCGGCGAGCCGCCAGGTGAGCTCCACTGCTGTTCGCCTGGGGAGGGTGGGGGGGGGATGAGGTTTCGAAAGACGGTAAGTAATGACACGATTCCGAAAGCTACAGCGGAAAATAATAAATAATATTAATAATTTTTTTATATTTTTTTATTATATTATATAATTATATTATATATGTACTTATACGTTATAATTATATTATTATATATATAATTATATAAAAAAATATATATATTATATATATGTTATAATATATAATTATATATTATATATGGTTACATATATATTTTATATGTATTAAATATGATTATATATATTATAATATATTATATATTATATAATATTATATTATATAATTTAATTATTATATTTTTAATTAATAATAATAATAATAATAATAATAATAATAATAATAATAATTAACAACAACAACAACAACAACGATAATATTTATTTTCAAAAACAGCTAAAGAAAACCGGCCAGGCAGCCAGCCACACCGAGTCGCACAGGTGGCGAGCCGCTCGCAGCCTGAGCAAGAACCTCTGACGTCAGAGCGACCGGTGGCCCGAGGCAGCCGGGGGCCGCGGCCGCGCCCTCGCCTTCTCGAACTGCGCCGGCGCCCCGCCCCGCCCGCTGCAAAGGGTGCAAAGGGCGGAGGAGGGGGAGGGAGAACTGGGGAGGGTGCGGAGGTGGCCATCCAAGTGCGTAGACGGCCGCCGTCAGATGCCGGCCGCCGTGTCTAGCCGCCCCTCCCACCCTCCCCGCCTCGTGGAGCCACCAGGTCTACTTACCCTTCCTCCTTCCTCCCCACCCCCTTCCCCCGCCTCCCCCCCCCCCCCACTTCCCCCGCGCCTCATTGAGCCGCTAGGTCTACCCCGCCGTCAAGGAGGTCGTCGGGTCTACCCGCCACGGCCACTTGGCCCCCTCCCGGCCGGCGGGGAGTTGGAGTTAGATCGCGCGGGAGGGAGCAGAGCGAGGAGCTCGCGGCGGGCTCCAGCGTTTTTTCCCCGGACCCCGTCCGGGACGCAGAAGGAAGGCGGGCGGGCGGGCGGGCGCTGCCTTGCCTCCTGCAACGGCCGGCTCTGCGGCGGGCGGGGCGGCTTGGGCTCGGAGTCGGCTTCGGGGTTGCGGTTCGGCTTGGGCTCGTGCGCGAGGGCAGCAGCTGTCCGCCGCCGGCAGCCCCGTCTACACGGCGAGTGCCCGGCTCCCGGCGATCTTGAGCTCTGCCCCGCTTCTCGGCTGCCGGGGAAGAGCGGCGTGGCAAGGAGGGAAGGGAGGGAATGAGAACAGATGCATTTTTGAACGAACGAACGAACGATCGATCGATCGATAAACCAATGTAATCGATCAACGAAGGAATGACAAAACGGAACCGAAGCAAACAGAAGCGCGGGGGGAGAAAGCGAAAGGGTACAGAAGAGTGCGTAGGCAGCCGCTGTTAGGCAGCTCTACGGCCGCCAGCTCTATCTATGTGCGTCATCCTCGCTCGTGAAGTGGACGGCTCGAGCCCCCCCAAGCCTCGAGCCGCCGGCTCTAGCGTGCCGTCAAGGTGATGAGCCGAAGCGCCGCGGCCCGTTGGCGAGCGGGCGAGCGAGCCCGGCTGCCGGCTCTCCACGGGACAGCCGAGGACGCAGACGCGCGCCTCCCTCCGACTCGTCCACGCGGCACACAGACGCGGGCTCGCGCCTCGCTCCGACAGGAGCCGCCAGGTCTACCGCCCCCCCCCCCCCGCCTCGTTGGGGTGGCCAGGTCTACCCGGCGCTCGGCAACGACCGGGCGCACGCGCAGTCGAAGACGCGGACGCGCGCCTCGCTCCGACGGGGGCCGCGAGCTCTACCCGGCGCTCGGCAACGACCGGGCGCACCCGCCGTCGAAGACGCGGACGCGCGCCTCGCTCCGACGGGGGCCGCCTCGTTGGGTGGCCAGGTCTACCCGTCGCTCGGCAACGACGCGGTTACCCGCGGTCGAGGTTGCGAACGCAGGACGCGCGCCTCGCTCCGCCGGGGGCCGGCAGGTGTAGCCGCCGCTCGGCAACGACCGGGCGGCCCCGCGGTCGAGGTCGCGAACGGGGACGCGCGCCTCCGTCCGCCGGGGCCGGCACGTGTATGTGCCTGGCCCTCCGTGGCGATCGTCGTTGGGGGCCGTCGGGTGAAGCGTCCGCCGTGTCTTTGTCGCTCGCTCGCGTCGGCGTCCCTCCGTCTCCCCAACGGTCGGCAGGTCTGCCCGCGAGGCAAGCGCGGAGCCGGCGGGGGAATGTGGGGGGGGCGTGCGCGTCCGACCGTCCGGAGCCGCCAGGTCAAGCGGGAAGCGGGGGGGGGGGGGGGGGGTCGGGTGGAGGGGAAAGCGGGGAGGGGGGGGGCAGGAGGCCTGGCCAGCAGGCACGGTCTATTCCGCATCCCCCGCTGTCCGTCGAGCCTCCAGGTGGGTCCCGCTGCTGCTATTCGTCTGGGAATGGTGTTGGGTGAAGTTTTTTAGGACGCTAAGTGACATTACATGATTCCCCAAAGGACAAAAGGTACCGCTTTGCTTTTCCTTGTGCTGCTTTGCTTTGTTTTGCCTTGCTGTGCTTTGTCTTCCCTGGCCCTGTTTTGCTTTGCTTTTCCTGGCCCTTCTTTGCTTTGCTTTTCCTGCACTTGCTTCGATTTGCTTTCCTTAGCGCTGCTTGTTTTGATTTGGTTTGTACTGCTGGCACCGATTTCCTTTTCTTTGCTCTGCCTTGCTGTTCCTACTCCGCTTTGCTTTGCTTTTCCTGGCGCTGTTTTCCTTTGCCGTTCCTAGGCCTGATTTGGCACCAGGTTTTTCCTTGCAGAGCTTTGGTTTGTTTTGCCTCGCTTTGCACTGCTCTGCTCTGCTTTGCTGTGCTAGCCTTCTTTTGCGGACCGTCCCACCGAGTTTGCCGATCGATGCGTTTCCACACACGTGAACGCTAGGTCACCTCATTTGGCCTCCCCACAGCCCGCCAACCGTGCCTTTGGAGCTGGCAGGTGGGGGCGTGGGGGTCGGCCACCCAGCCAAGTCTATTCCATGACCCCTGCTGCCCGGCGAGCCGCCAGGTGAGCTCCACTGCTGTTCGCCTGGGGAGGGTGGGGGGGGGATGAGGTTTCGAAAGACGGTAAGTAATGACACGATTCCGAAAGCTACAGCGGAAAATAATAAATAATATTAATAATTTTTTTATATTTTTTTATTATATTATATAATTATATTATATATGTACTTATACGTTATAATTATATTATTATATATATAATTATATAAAAAATATATATATATTATATATATGTTATAATATATAATTATATATTATATATGGTTACATATATATTTTATATGTATTAAATATGATTATATATATTATAATATATTATATATTATATAATATTATATTATATAATTTAATTATTATATTTTTAATTATTATATATTAATAATAATAATAATAATAATAATTAACAACAACAACAACAACAACGATAATATTTATTTTCAAAAACAGCTAAAGAAAACCGGCCAGGCAGCCAGCCACACCGAGTCGCACAGGTGGCGAGCCGCTCGCAGCCGAGCAAGAACCTCTGACGTCAGAGCGACCGGTGGCCCGAGGCAGCCGGGGGCCGCGGCCGCGCCCTCGCCTTCTCGAACTGCGCCGGCGCCCCGCCCCGCCCGCTGCAAAGGGTGCAAAGGGCGGAGGAGGGGGAGGGAGAACTGGGGAGGGTGCGGAGGTGGCCATCCAAGTGCGTAGACGGCCGCCGTCAGATGCCGGCCGCCGTGTCTAGCCGCCCCTCCCACCCTCCCCGCCTCGTGGAGCCACCAGGTCTACTTACCCTTCCTCCTTCCTCCCCACCCCCTTCCCCCGCCTCCCCCCCCCCCCCCACTTCCCCCGCGCCTCATTGAGCCGCTAGGTCTACCCCGCCGTCAAGGAGGTCGTCGGGTCTACCCGCCACGGCCACTTGGCCCCCTCCCGGCCGGCGGGGAGTTGGAGTTAGATCGCGCGGGAGGGAGCAGAGCGAGGAGCTCGCGGCGGGCTCCAGCGTTTTTTTCCCCGGACCCCGTCCGGGACGCAGAAGGAAGGCGGGCGGGCGGGCGGGCGCTGCCTTGCCTCCTGCAACGGCCGGCTCTGCGGCGGGCGGGGCGGCTTGGGCTCGGAGTCGGCTTCGGGGTTGCGGTTCGGCTTGGGCTCGTGCGCGAGGGCAGCAGCTGTCCGCCGCCGGCAGCCCCGTCTACACGGCGGGTGCCCGGCTCCCGGCGATCTTGAGCTCTGCCCCGCTTCTCGGCTGCCGGGGAAGAGCGGCGTGGCAAGGAGGGAAGGGAGGGAATGAGAACAGATGCATTTTTGAACGAACGAACGAACGATCGATCGATCGATAAACCAATGTAATCGATCAACGAAGGAATGACAAAACGGAACCGAAGCAAACAGAAGCGCGGGGGGAGAAAGCGAAAGGGTACAGAAGAGTGCGTAGGCAGCCGCTGTTAGGCAGCTCTACGGCCGCCAGCTCTATCTATGTGCGTCATCCTCGCTCGTGAAGTGGACGGCTCGAGCCCCCCCAAGCCTCGAGCCGCCGGCTCTAGCGTGCCGTCAAGGTGATGAGCCGAAGCGCCGCGGCCCGTTGGCGAGCGGGCGAGCGAGCCCGGCTGCCGGCTCTCCACGGGACAGCCGAGGACGCAGACGCGCGCCTCCCTCCGACTCGTCCACGCGGCACACAGACGCGGGCTCGCGCCTCGCTCCGACAGGAGCCGCCAGGTCTACCGCCCCCCCCCCGCCTCGTTGGGGTGGCCAGGTCTACCCGGCGCTCGGCAACGACCGGGCGCACGCGCAGTCGAAGACGCGGACGCGCGCCTCGCTCCGACGGGGGCCGCGAGCTCTACCCGGCGCTCGGCAACGACCGGGCGCACCCGCCGTCGAAGACGCGGACGCGCAGCCTCGCTCCGACGGGGGCCGCGAGCTCTACCCGGCGCTCGGCAACGACCGGGCGCACCCGCCGTCGAAGACGCGGACGCGCGCCTCGCTCCGCCGGGGGCCGGCAGGTGTAGCCGCCGCTCGGCAACGACCGGGCGGCCCCGCGGTCGAGGTCGCGAACGGGGACGCGCGCCTCCGTCCGCCGGGGCCGGCACGTGTATGTGCCGGCCCTCCGTGGCGATCGTCGTTGGGGGCCGTCGGGTGAAGCGTCCGCCGTGTCTTTGTCGCTCGCTCGCGTCGGCGTCCCTCCGTCTCCCCAACGGTCGGCAGGTCTGCCCGCGAGGCAAGCGCGGAGCCGGCGGGGGAATGTGGGGGGGGCGTGCGCGTCCGACCGTCCGGAGCCGCCAGGTCAAGCGGGAAGCGGGGGGGGGGGGGGGGTCGGGTGGAGGGGAAAGCGGGGAGGGGGGGGGCAGGAGGCCTGGCCAGCAGGCACGGTCTATTCCGCATCCCCCGCTGTCCGTCGAGCCTCCAGGTGGGTCCCGCTGCTGCTATTCGTCTGGGAATGGTGTTGGGTGAAGTTTTTTAGGACGCTAAGTGACATTACATGATTCCCCAAAGGACAAAAGGTACCGCTTTGCTTTTCCTTGTGCTGCTTTGCTTTGTTTTGCCTTGCTGTGCTTTGTCTTCCCTGGCCCTGTTTTGCTTTGCTTTTCCTGGCCCTTCTTTGCTTTGCTTTTCCTGCACTTGCTTCGATTTGCTTTCCTTAGCGCTGCTTGTTTTGATTTGGTTTGTATTGCTGGCACCGATTTCCTTTTCTTTGCTCTGCCTTGCTGTTCCTACTCCGCTTTGCTTTGCTTTTCCTGGCGCTGTTTTCCTTTGCCGTTCCTAGGCCTGATTTGGCACCAGGTTTTTCCTTGCAGAGCTTTGGTTTGTTTCGCCTCGCTTTGCACTGCTCTGCTCTTCTTTGCTGTGCTAGCCTTCTTTTGCGGACCGTCCCACCGAGTTTGCCGATCGATGCGTTTCCACACACGTGAACGCTAGGTCACCTCATTTGGCCTCCCCACAGCCCGCCAACCGTGCCTTTGGAGCTGGCAGGTGGGGGCGTGGGGGTCGGCCACCCAGCCAAGTCTATTCCATGACCCCTGCTGCCCGGCGAGCCGCCAGGTGAGCTCCACTGCTGTTCGCCTGGGGAGGGTGGGGGGGGGATGAGGTTTCGAAAGACGGTAAGTAATGACACGATTCCGAAAGCTACAGCGGAAAATAATAAATAATATTAATAATTTTTTTATATTTTTTTATTATATTATATAATTATATTATATATGTACTTATACGTTATAATTATATTATTATATATATAATGATATATATAAATATATACATTATATATATGTTATAATATATAATTATATATTATATATGGTTACATATATATTTTATATGTATTAAATATGATTATATATATTATAATATATTATATATTATATAATATTATATTATATAATTTAATTATTATATTTTTAAATAATAATAATAATAATAATAATAATAATAATAATAATAATAATTAACAACAACAACAACAACAACGATAATATTTATTTTCAAAAACAGCTAAAGAAAACCGGCCAGGCAGCCAGCCACACCGAGTCGCACAGGTGGCGAGCCGCTCGCAGCCGAGCAAGAACCTCTGACGTCAGAGCGACCGGTGGCCCGAGGCAGCCGGGGGCCGCGGCCGCGCCCTCGCCTTCTCGAACTGCGCCGGCGCCCCGCCCCGCCCGCTGCAAAGGGTGCAAAGGGCGGAGGAGGGGGAGGGAGAACTGGGGAGGGTGCGGAGGTGGCCATCCAAGTGCGTAGACGGCCGCCGTCAGATGCCGGCCGCCGTGTCTAGCCGCCCCTCCCACCCTCCCCGCCTCGTGGAGCCACCAGGTCTACTTACCCTTCCTCCTTCCTCCCCACCCCCTTCCCCCGCCTCCCCCCCCCCCCCACTTCCCCCGCGCCTCATTGAGCCGCTAGGTCTACCCCGCCGTCAAGGAGGTCGTCGGGTCTACCCGCCACGGCCACTTGGCCCCCTCCCGGCCGGCGGGGAGTTGGAGTTAGATCGCGCGGGAGGGAGCAGAGCGAGGAGCTCGCGGCGGGCTCCAGCGTTTTTTCCCCGGACCCCGTCCGGGACGCAGAAGGAAGGCGGGCGGGCGGGCGGGCGCTGCCTTGCCTCCTGCAACGGCCGGCTCTGCGGCGGGCGGGGCGGCTTGGGCTCGGAGTCGGCTTCGGGGTTGCGGTTCGGCTTGGGCTCGTGCGCGAGGGCAGCAGCTGTCCGCCGCCGGCAGCCCCGTCTACACGGCGGGTGCCCGGCTCCCGGCGATCTTGAGCTCTGCCCCGCTTCTCGGCTGCCGGGGAAGAGCGGCGTGGCAAGGAGGGAAGGGAGGGAATGAGAACAGATGCATTTTTGAACGAACGAACGAACGATCGATCGATCGATAAACCAATGTAATCGATCAACGAAGGAATGACAAAACGGAACCGAAGCAAACAGAAGCGCGGGGGGAGAAAGCGAAAGGGTACAGAAGAGTGCGTAGGCAGCCGCTGTTAGGCAGCTCTACGGCCGCCAGCTCTATCTATGTGCGTCATCCTCGCTCGTGAAGTGGACGGCTCGAGCCCCCCCAAGCCTCGAGCCGCCGGCTCTAGCGTGCCGTCAAGGTGATGAGCCGAAGCGCCGCGGCCCGTTGGCGAGCGGGCGAGCGAGCCCGGCTGCCGGCTCTCCACGGGACAGCCGAGGACGCAGACGCGCGCCTCCCTCCGACTCGTCCACGCGGCACACAGACGCGGGCTCGCGCCTCGCTCCGACAGGAGCCGCCAGGTCTACCGCCCCCCCCCCCGCCTCGTTGGGTTGGCCAGGTCTACCCGGCGCTCGGCAACGACCGGGCGCACGCGCCGTCGAAGACGCGGACGCGCGCCTCGCTCCGACGGGGGCCGCGAGCTCTACCCGGCGCTCGGCAACGACCGGGCGCACCCGCCGTCGAAGACGCGGACGCGCGCCTCGCTCCGCCGGGGGCCGGCAGGTGTAGCCGCCGCTCGGCAACGACCGGGCGGCCCCGCGGTCGAGGTCGCGAACGGGGACGCGCGCCTCCGTCCGCCGGGGCCGGCACGTGTATGTGCCGGCCCTCCGTGGCGATCGTCGTTGGGGGCCGTCGGGTGAAGCGTCCGCCGTGTCTTTGTCGCTCGCTCGCGTCGGCGTCCCTCCGTCTCCCCAACGGTCGGCAGGTCTGCCCGCGAGGCAAGCGCGGAGCCGGCGGGGGAATGTGGGGGGGGCGTGCGCGTCCGACCGTCCGGAGCCGCCAGGTCAAGCGGGAAGCGGGGGGGGGGGGGGGGGGTCGGGTGGAGGGGAAAGCGGGGAGGGGGGGGGCAGGAGGCCTGGCCAGCAGGCACGGTCTATTCCGCATCCCCCGCTGTCCGTCGAGCCTCCAGGTGGGTCCCGCTGCTGCTATTCGTCTGGGAATGGTGTTGGGTGAAGTTTTTTAGGACGCTAAGTGACATTACATGATTCCCCAAAGGACAAAAGGTACCGCTTTGCTTTTCCTTGTGCTGCTTTGCTTTGTTTTGCCTTGCTGTGCTTTGTCTTCCCTGGCCCTGTTTTGCTTTGCTTTTCCTGGCCCTTCTTTGCTTTGCTTTTCCTGCACTTGCTTCGATTTGCTTTCCTTAGCGCTGCTTGTTTTGATTTGGTTTGTATTGCTGGCACCGATTTCCTTTTCTTTGCTCTGCCTTGCTGTTCCTACTCCGCTTTGCTTTGCTTTTCCTGGCGCTGTTTTCCTTTGCCGTTCCTAGGCCTGATTTGGCACCAGGTTTTTCCTTGCAGAGCTTTGGTTTGTTTCGCCTCGCTTTGCACTGCTCTGCTCTTCTTTGCTGTGCTAGCCTTCTTTTGCGGACCGTCCCACCGAGTTTGCCGATCGATGCGTTTCCACACACGTGAACGCTAGGTCACCTCATTTGGCCTCCCCACAGCCCGCCAACCGTGCCTTTGGAGCTGGCAGGTGGGGGCGTGGGGGTCGGCCACCCAGCCAAGTCTATTCCATGACCCCTGCTGCCCGGCGAGCCGCCAGGTGAGCTCCACTGCTGTTCGCCTGGGGAGGGTGGGGGGGGGATGAGGTTTCGAAAGACGGTAAGTAATGACACGATTCCGAAAGCTACAGCGGAAAATAATAAATAATATTAATAATTTTTTTATATTTTTTTATTATATTATATAATTATATTATATATGTACTTATACGTTATAATTATATTATTATATATATAATGATATATATAAATATATATATTATAATATATATAACTATATTATATATAGCTACATACATATTTTATATGTATTATATATGATTATATATAATATAATATATTATATATTATATAATATTATATTATATAATTTAATTATTACATTTTTAATTATTATTATTATTATTATTATTATTATTATTATTATTATTATTAATAATAATAATAATTAACAACAACAACAACAACAACGATAATATTTATTTTCAAAAACAGCTAAAGAAAACCGGCCAGGCAGCCAGCCACACCGAGTCGCACAGGTGGCGAGCCGCTCGCAGCCGAGCAAGAACCTCTGACGTCAGAGCGACCGGTGGCCCGAGGCAGCCGGGGGCCGCGGCCGCGCCCTCGCCTTCTCGAACTGCGCCGGCGCCCCGCCCCGCCCGCTGCAAAGGGTGCAAAGGGCGGAGGAGGGGGAGGGAGAACTGGGGAGGGTGCGGAGGTGGCCATCCAAGTGCGTAGACGGCCGCCGTCAGATGCCGGCCGCCGTGTCTAGCCGCCCCTCCCACCCTCCCCGCCTCGTGGAGCCACCAGGTCTACTTACCCTTCCTCCTTCCTCCCCACCCCCTTCCCCCGCCTCCCCCCCCCCCCCACTTCCCCCGCGCCTCATTGAGCCGCTAGGTCTACCCCGCCGTCAAGGAGGTCGTCGGGTCTACCCGCCACGGCCACTTGGCCCCCTCCCGGCCGGCGGGGAGTTGGAGTTAGATCGCGCGGGAGGGAGCAGAGCGAGGAGCTCGCGGCGGGCTCCAGCGTTTTTTTCCCCGGACCCCGTCCGGGACGCAGAAGGAAGGCGGGCGGGCGGGCGGGCGCTGCCTTGCCTCCTGCAACGGCCGGCTCTGCGGCGGGCGGGGCGGCTTGGGCTCGGAGTCGGCTTCGGGGTTGCGGTTCGGCTTGGGCTCGTGCGCGAGGGCAGCAGCTGTCCGCCGCCGGCAGCCCCGTCTACACGGCGAGTGCCCGGCTCCCGGCGATCTTGAGCTCTGCCCCGCTTCTCGGCTGCCGGGGAAGAGCGGCGTGGCAAGGAGGGAAGGGAGGGAATGAGAACAGATGCATTTTTGAACGAACGAACGAACGATCGATCGATCGATAAACCAATGTAATCGATCAACGAAGGAATGACAAAACGGAACCGAAGCAAACAGAAGCGCGGGGGGAGAAAGCGAAAGGGTACAGAAGAGTGCGTAGGCAGCCGCTGTTAGGCAGCTCTACGGCCGCCAGCTCTATCTATGTGCGTCATCCTCGCTCGTGAAGTGGACGGCTCGAGCCCCCCCAAGCCTCGAGCCGCCGGCTCTAGCGTGCCGTCAAGGTGATGAGCCGAAGCGCCGCGGCCCGTTGGCGAGCGGGCGAGCGAGCCCGGCTGCCGGCTCTCCACGGGACAGCCGAGGACGCAGACGCGCGCCTCCCTCCGACTCGTCCACGCGGCACACAGACGCGGGCTCGCGCCTCGCTCCGACAGGAGCCGCCAGGTCTACCGCCCCCCCCCCCCGCCTCGTTGGGGTGGCCAGGTCTACCCGGCGCTCGGCAACGACCGGGCGCACGCGCAGTCGAAGACGCGGACGCGCGCCTCGCTCCGACGGGGGCCGCGAGCTCTACCCGGCGCTCGGCAACGACCGGGCGCACCCGCCGTCGAAGACGCGGACGCACGCCTCGCTCCGACGGGGGCCGCGAGCTCTACCCGGCGCTCGGCAACGACCGGGCGCACCCGCCGTCGAAGACGCGGACGCGCGCCTCGCTCCGCCGGGGGCCGGCAGGTGTAGCCGCCGCTCGGCAACGACCGGGCGGCCCCGCGGTCGAGGTCGCGAACGGGGACGCGCGCCTCCGTCCGCCGGGGCCGGCACGTGTATGTGCCGGCCCTCCGTGGCGATCGTCGTTGGGGGCCGTCGGGTGAAGCGTCCGCCGTGTCTTTGTCGCTCGCTCGCGTCGGCGTCCCTCCGTCTCCCCAACGGTCGGCAGGTCTGCCCGCGAGGCAAGCGCGGAGCCGGCGGGGGAATGTGGGGGGGGCGTGCGCGTCCGACCGTCCGGAGCCGCCAGGTCAAGCGGGAAGCGGGGGGGGGGGGGGGGGGTCGGGTGGAGGGGAAAGCGGGGAGGGGGGGGGCAGGAGGCCTGGCCAGCAGGCACGGTCTATTCCGCATCCCCCGCTGTCCGTCGAGCCTCCAGGTGGGTCCCGCTGCTGCTATTCGTCTGGGAATGGTGTTGGGTGAAGTTTTTTAGGACGCTAAGTGACATTACATGATTCCCCAAAGGACAAAAGGTACCGCTTTGCTTTTCCTTGTGCTGCTTTGCTTTGTTTTGCCTTGCTGTGCTTTGTCTTCCCTGGCCCTGTTTTGCTTTGCTTTTCCTGGCCCTTCTTTGCTTTGCTTTTCCTGCACTTGCTTCGATTTGCTTTCCTTAGCGCTGCTTGTTTTGATTTGGTTTGTATTGCTGGCACCGATTTCCTTTTCTTTGCTCTGCCTTGCTGTTCCTACTCCGCTTTGCTTTGCTTTTCCTGGCGCTGTTTTCCTTTGCCGTTCCTAGGCCTGATTTGGCACCAGGTTTTTCCTTGCAGAGCTTTGGTTTGTTTCGCCTCGCTTTGCACTGCTCTGCTCTTCTTTGCTGTGCTAGCCTTCTTTTGCGGACCGTCCCACCGAGTTTGCCGATCGATGCGTTTCCACACACGTGAACGCTAGGTCACCTCATTTGGCCTCCCCACAGCCCGCCAACCGTGCCTTTGGAGCTGGCAGGTGGGGGCGTGGGGGTCGGCCACCCAGCCAAGTCTATTCCATGACCCCTGCTGCCCGGCGAGCCGCCAGGTGAGCTCCACTGCTGTTCGCCTGGGGAGGGTGGGGGGGGGATGAGGTTTCGAAAGACGGTAAGTAATGACACGATTCCGAAAGCTACAGCGGAAAATAATAAATAATATTAATAATTTTTTTATATTTTTTTATTATATTATATAATTATATTATATATGTACTTATACGTTATAATTATATTATTATATATATAATGATATATATAAATATATATATTATAATATATATAACTATATTATATATAGCTACATACATATTTTATATGTATTATATATGATTATATATAATATAATATATTATATATTATATAATATTATATTATATAATTTAATTATTACATTTTTAATTATTATTATTATTATTATTATTATTATTATTATTATTAATAATAATAATAATTAACAACAACAACAACAACAACGATAATATTTATTTTCAAAAACAGCTAAAGAAAACCGGCCAGGCAGCCAGCCACACCGAGTCGCACAGGTGGCGAGCCGCTCGCAGCCGAGCAAGAACCTCTGACGTCAGAGCGACCGGTGGCCCGAGGCAGCCGGGGGCCGCGGCCGCGCCCTCGCCTTCTCGAACTGCGCCGGCGCCCCGCCCCGCCCGCTGCAAAGGGTGCAAAGGGCGGAGGAGGGGGAGGGAGAACTGGGGAGGGTGCGGAGGTGGCCATCCAAGTGCGTAGACGGCCGCCGTCAGATGCCGGCCGCCGTGTCTAGCCGCCCCTCCCACCCTCCCCGCCTCGTGGAGCCACCAGGTCTACTTACCCTTCCTCCTTCCTCCCCACCCCCTTCCCCCGCCTCCCCCCCCCCCCCACTTCCCCCGCGCCTCATTGAGCCGCTAGGTCTACCCCGCCGTCAAGGAGGTCGTCGGGTCTACCCGCCACGGCCACTTGGCCCCCTCCCGGCCGGCGGGGAGTTGGAGTTAGATCGCGCGGGAGGGAGCAGAGCGAGGAGCTCGCGGCGGGCTCCAGCGTTTTTTCCCCGGACCCCGTCCGGGACGCAGAAGGAAGGCGGGCGGGCGGGCGGGCGCTGCCTTGCCTCCTGCAACGGCCGGCTCTGCGGCGGGCGGGGCGGCTTGGGCTCGGAGTCGGCTTCGGGGTTGCGGTTCGGCTTGGGCTCGTGCGCGAGGGCAGCAGCTGTCCGCCGCCGGCAGCCCCGTCTACACGGCGAGTGCCCGGCTCCCGGCGATCTTGAGCTCTGCCCCGCTTCTCGGCTGCCGGGGAAGAGCGGCGTGGCAAGGAGGGAAGGGAGGGAATGAGAACAGATGCATTTTTGAACGAACGAACGAACGATCGATCGATCGATAAACCAATGTAATCGATCAACGAAGGAATGACAAAACGGAACCGAAGCAAACAGAAGCGCGGGGGGAGAAAGCGAAAGGGTACAGAAGAGTGCGTAGGCAGCCGCTGTTAGGCAGCTCTACGGCCGCCAGCTCTATCTATGTGCGTCATCCTCGCTCGTGAAGTGGACGGCTCGAGCCCCCCCAAGCCTCGAGCCGCCGGCTCTAGCGTGCCGTCAAGGTGATGAGCCGAAGCGCCGCGGCCCGTTGGCGAGCGGGCGAGCGAGCCCGGCTGCCGGCTCTCCACGGGACAGCCGAGGACGCAGACGCGCGCCTCCCTCCGACTCGTCCACGCGGCACACAGACGCGGGCTCGCGCCTCGCTCCGACAGGAGCCGCCAGGTCTACCGCCCCCCCCCCCCCGCCTCGTTGGGGTGGCCAGGTCTACCCGGCGCTCGGCAACGACCGGGCGCACGCGCAGTCGAAGACGCGGACGCGCGCCTCGCTCCGACGGGGGCCGCGAGCTCTACCCGGCGCTCGGCAACGACCGGGCGCACCCGCCGTCGAAGACGCGGACGCACGCCTCGCTCCGACGGGGGCCGCGAGCTCTACCCGGCGCTCGGCAACGACCGGGCGCACCCGCCGTCGAAGACGCGGACGCGCGCCTCGCTCCGCCGGGGGCCGGCAGGTGTAGCCGCCGCTCGGCAACGACCGGGCGGCCCCGCGGTCGAGGTCGCGAACGGGGACGCGCGCCTCCGTCCGCCGGGGCCGGCACGTGTATGTGCCTGGCCCTCCGTGGCGATCGTCGTTGGGGGCCGTCGGGTGAAGCGTCCGCCGTGTCTTTGTCGCTCGCTCGCGTCGGCGTCCCTCCGTCTCCCCAACGGTCGGCAGGTCTGCCCGCGAGGCAAGCGCGGAGCCGGCGGGGGAATGTGGGGGGGGCGTGCGCGTCCGACCGTCCGGAGCCGCCAGGTCAAGCGGGAAGCGGGGGGGGGGGGGGTCGGGTGGAGGGGAAAGCGGGGAGGGGGGGGGCAGGAGGCCTGGCCAGCAGGCACGGTCTATTCCGCATCCCCCGCTGTCCGTCGAGCCTCCAGGTGGGTCCCGCTGCTGCTATTCGTCTGGGAATGGTGTTGGGTGAAGTTTTTTAGGACGCTAAGTGACATTACATGATTCCCCAAAGGACAAAAGGTACCGCTTTGCTTTTCCTTGTGCTGCTTTGCTTTGTTTTGCCTTGCTGTGCTTTGTCTTCCCTGGCCCTGTTTTGCTTTGCTTTTCCTGGCCCTTCTTTGCTTTGCTTTTCCTGCACTTGCTTCGATTTGCTTTCCTTAGCGCTGCTTGTTTTGATTTGGTTTGTACTGCTGGCACCGATTTCCTTTTCTTTGCTCTGCCTTGCTGTTCCTACTCTGCTCTGCTTTGCTTTTCCTAAGCCTGCTGTGCTTTGCCTTGCCTCGAACTGCTTTCTTTCCTTTGCTGCACATTTCCTGGCCCTGCTTTGCTTTTCCTTGTGCTACTTTCCTTTGCTTTGCTTTGCTTTGCCTTGCTCTGCTTTGCCTTTCCTGGCCATGCTTTCTTTTGCTTTTTCAGGCCGTGCTTTCCCTTGTCTTTCTTTGCTTGGTATTCCTGGCATTGCTTTCCTTTTCCTTCTGTGCCCTGCTTTGCTTCTCCTACCCCTGCTGTGCTTTGCCTTGCCTCAAACTGCTTTCATTCCTTGGCTTTACCTTTCCTGGCTCTGCCTTGCTTTTCCTTCTGATATTTTGCTTTGCTTTGCTTTGCCTTGCTCTGCTTTGCCTTTGCTGGCCATGCTTTCTTTTGCTTTTTCTGGCCATGCTTTCCTTTGCTTTTTCAGGCCGTGCTTTCCGTTGTCTTTCTTTGCTTGGTATTCCTGGCACCGCTTGGTTTTACTTTCTCTGCTCTGCTTTGTATTCTCCTACCCCTGCTGTGCTTTGCCTTGCCTCGAACTGCTTTCTTTCCTTTGCTCTACATTTCCCGGCACTGCTTTTCTTTTCCTTCTGCTACTTTCCTTTCCTTTGCTCTGCCTTGCACTGCTTTGCCGTTCCTGGACACGCTTTACTTTGCTTTTCCTGACCCTGCTTTGCCTGCTTTTTTTTTGTCCCTTCTTTTTTTTTTTTTTTTTTTAATTGAGGTATATATTCATTGCATTGCTTTGTTTTATTTTTGGACCTTTTTGCTTTGTTTTTTCCGGCCGCGCTTTGCTTTTCCTGGCCCTGCTTGTCATTTCTTTTCCTTCTGCCGCATTCTTTTCCGTAGCAGGGCTTTGCTCTGTCTTGCTCGGCTTTCCTCTTCATCGCTCTGCTCTCCTGTGCTGTGCTACGCTTGCCTTGCAGACCGTCACGCCGATTTTGCCGACGAGTCGACTGGTATATTTATGAACGCATAAACCCTCAGACACACAACTTGGCCTCCCCGCGGCCCGAAGACTGTCCCCTCGGAACCGGAGGGTGAGGGCAGCAGGCCTGGCCGCCCGACATGGTCAATTCTGGGGCCCCAGCCATGCGGCGATCCGCCAGGTGGTCCCCAGTGCTACTCGTCTGGGGATGGTGTTGGGTGAGGTTTTGAACGACGATAGGTAACTACACGATTCCCACAAGTACAGTGGAAGGAAGGCAACGATTCAATAAATAAATAAATAAATAAATAAATACGTAAAAAAACCAGGTAAAGCAAGACATGGTTCTTGCCCACTGTCACGGTGGACTATGAGGCGTCAAGGAGGCCGGGGAGCGGGCGAGCAGGGTACAGCCACCGTCCGAGTGTGGCCGCCAGCTCTACCCGGCATGAGGGCCCTGCGGTCTTTTCCCCGCAGACACTGGGAACCGGCAGGAGGGCTGGCCGCCAGCTCCTTACATTTGCTTCGATTCTCTTTGTTTTTCCTTGCTCTGCTTTGCTTTGCTCTGCTCTTCCTGGCACAGCTTTGCTTTTCCTTCTCTCCTTTCCTCCGCTGTTCTTGCCTCTGCTTTGCTTTGCTTTGCCTCAGATTGCTTTGCTTTGGTTTGTTTGCTTTGTCTTTGCTGGCCCTGCTTTGCTTTTCCTTGTGCTACTTTCCTTTGCTTTGCTTTGCTTTGCCTTGCTCTGCTTTGCCTTTGCTGGCCACGCTTTCTTTTGCTTTTTCAGGCCGTGCTTTCCCTTGTCTTTCTTTGCTTCGTATTCTTGGCACCGCTTGGTTTTACCTTCTCTGCTCTGCTTTGCTTTTCCTACGCCTGCTGTGCTTTGCCTTGCCTCGAACTGCTTTCTTTCCTTTGCTCCACATTTCCTGGCCCTGCTTTGCTTTTCCTTGTGCTACTTTCTTTTGCTTTGCTTTGCCTTGCTCTGCTTTGCCTTTCCTGGCCATGCTTTCTTTTGCTTTTTCAGGCCATGCTTTCCGTTGTCTTTCTTTGCTTGGTATTCCTGGCACCGCTTGGTTTTACTTTCTCTGCTCTGCTTTGTATTCTCCTACCCCTGCTGTGCTTCGCCTTGCCTCAAACTGCTTTCTTTACTTTGCTATACGTTTCCTGGCACTGCTGTGACTTTCCTTGTACCAGTTTGCACTGCTTTGCTTTGCCTTGCTCTGCTTTGCCTTTCCTGGCCATGCTTTTTCAGGCCGTGCTTTCCTTTGTTTTGCTTTGCTTTGTATTCCTGCCACGGCTTTGCTTTACCTTCTCTGCTCTGCTTTGCTTTTCCTACCCCTGCTGTGCTTTGCCTTGCCTCGAACTGCTTTCTTTCCTTTGCTCTACATTTCCCGGCACTGCTTTTCTTTTCCTTCTGCTACTTTCCTTTCCTTTGCTCTGCCTTGCACTGCTTTGCCGTTCCTGGACACGCTTTACTTTGCTTTTCCTGACCCTGCTTTGCCTGCTTTTTTTTTGTCCCTTCTTTTTTTTTTTTTTTTTTTTTAATTGAGGTATATATTCATTGCATTGCTTTGTTTTATTTTTGGACCTTTTTGCTTTGTTTTTTCCGGCCGCGCTTTGCTTTTCCTGGCCCTGCTTGTCATTTCTTTTCCTTCTGCCGCATTCTTTTCCGTAGCAGGGCTTTGCTTTGTCTTGCTCGGCTTTCCTCTTCATCGCTCTGCTCTCCTGTGCTGTGCTACGCTTGCCTTGCAGACCCAGGGTGGGTACCTGTTGGTGGAGACATAGTTGGTGGAGACATAGCTGTTATTTTGTTGATCACATCCATTGGGATTTGACGACGTCCATCTTGCCATTTTATTCCTAAAAACTGGATCTCTCGTGCAGGTCCTTTGACTTTATTTTGTTTTATGGCAAAACCGGCCTTCAGAAGGATTTGGACTATTTTCTTCCCTTTCTCGAAAACTTCCTCTGCCGTGTCACCCCACACAATGATGTCATCGATGTACTGCAGGTGTTCAGGAGCCTCCCCCTGCTCCAGCGCAGACTGGATCAGTCCATGGCAAATGGTAGGGCTATGTTTCCACCCCTGGGGCAGCCGATTCCAAGTATATTGGACTCCCCTCCAAGTGAAAGCAAACTGTGGCCTGCACTCTGCTGCTAGAGGGATGGAGAAAAATGCATTAGCAATATCAATTGTGGCATACCACTTGGCTGCCTTTGATTCCAGTTCGTACTGGAGTTCTAGCATGTCCGGCACTGCAGCACTCAGTGGTGGCGTGACTTCGTTCAGGCCACGATAGTCCACTGTTAGTCTCCACTCACCATTAGACTTTCGCACTGGCCATATGGGACTATTAAAAGGTGAATGGGTCTTGCTGATCACTCCTTGGCTCTCCAGTTGACGAATTAGCTCGTGGATGGGAATCAGGGAGTCTCGGTTGGTGCGATATTGCCGCCGGTGCACAGTTGTGGTAGCGATTGGCACTTGCTGTTCTTCAACCCTCAGCAGCCCCACAACAGAAGGGTCCTCTGAGAGACCGGGCAAGGTAGACAACTGTTTAATGTCCTCTGTCTCTAAGGCAGCTATGCCAAAAGCCCAGCGGAACCCTTTTGGGTCCTTGAAATATCCTCTTCTAAGATAGTCTATGCCAAGGATGCACGGAGCATCCGGGCCAGTCACAATACGGTGCTTTTGCCACTCATTTCCAGTTAGACTCACTTCAGCTTCCAATACAGTTAACTGCTGGGATCCCCCTGTCACGCCATAAATACAGATGGGCTCTGGCCCTTTACAGCTTGATGGCATTAGAGTACATTGTGCACCGGTGTCTACTAAAGCCTTATACTTCTGTGCGTCAGACGTGCCAGGCCATCGAATCCACACAGTCCAATAAACTCGGTTGTCCCTTTCCTCCCCCTGGCTGGAGGCAGGGCCCCTCTAGTCCTGGTCAGAATCTTCGTTTCTGTGTTTAAAAGACTGCCTGCTAGAAGTTGGAGCAGCAAACTTTTCAGAGAACCCCTTTCTCCCGATTGTTTTCTTTTGTAACTCACGTACCCGTGCCTCTAGGGTCTCAGTAGATTTTCCATCCCATTTTCTCATGTCCTCTCCATGGTCACGTAGGCAGAACCACAGGGTGGCGCGGGGTGTGTACCCACCATATTGTCTTCTTTGCACGGATGCGCGTTTACCCCTAATAGCCGAGACGCTGGTTCGTACAGGTGGGGAAGAAAATACACTCTCTTTAAGTTGGTGGACCTCTTCAAAAAGTTTCTCCAAAGTATTCTCTTTTAGTTGGTGGCCACTGGTTTGTTCAGGTGGGGGGGAAGATAAATTCTCTTTAAGTTGGTGGAACTCTTCAGAGAGTTTCTCCACAGCCGAGACGCAGGCCTGTAGGGAAGAGGAGAGATTTCCTTCGTACTGCCGGAGTTGTTTAGCCATGTCACCCACTGTGGGATCTTCACCGTCTTTCCAGGATATTATTGCCAATGTGCTGGCCCATGTTGATGGTGCATTATGTACAAACTTCCGCCATATGGGTCGAGTACACTGGACGTCATCTGGATCTGTGGATGTTTGTGCGTCGTCTAGGTCCTTATAAATTACTTCCCGTACGGCTAATTCCCTCAGGTACTGGATTCCCTTCTCCATGGTGGTCCACTTGACTGGTAGACATACAAGTTCTTCCTTGTAGGGATACCTTCCCTTCACAGCTAACAGGAGACGCCTCCAGAGGCTGTGAGATCGTGCTCCATCTCCAATTGCTTTGTCAATGCTTGCATCTCTAGCAAGGGATCCCAACCGCTTGGCTTCCCTGCCCTCTAATTCCACACCATTGGCTCCAGTGTCCCAGCACCGGAGCAGCCAGGTGACAAGCTGTTCACCTATACAGCGACCAAAATCTTTTCGCACATCTCGTAGCTCACGCTGGTATAGGGTTCAGGTAGTTACTGTTGATTTTTCAACATCCTCATCCTCATCTTCATCCTCCTGCACACTTGATGGCCCAGCCTCGTCTTCTCCACGCCCAGACTTAGCAGAAGACTTTCTGCGTTCTAAACGACCTGAGTCTCTATACCATTTTTTCACCTTTTCTACAGGGGCAACTTGCACTGCTACAGCTCGCCTCTCCGACCCAGCCACAGGGTCTGCCACAGGGGTTGGAATACCCTCTGCAGGGGCAACTTGCACTGCTACAGTTCGTTTCTCCGACCCAGCCACAGGGTCTGCCACAGGGGTTGGAGTACCCTCTGCAGGGGCAACTTGCACTGCTACAGTTCGTTTCTCTGACCCAGCCACAGGAGTGGGAACGGCTGCGGGAGCTGGAACGGCTGTGGGTGCCGGGACGGCTGCGGGAGCTGGAGCTGGAACGGCTACGGGAGCTGGAACGGCTGTGGGAGCTGGAACGGCTGCGGGAGCTGGAGCTGGAACGGCTGCGGGAGCTGGAACGGCTGCAGGAGCCGAAACCGGGACGGCTGCGGGAGCTGGAGCTGGAACGGCTGCGGGAGCTGGAACGGCTGTGGGAGCTGGAACCGGGACGGCTGCGGGAGCTGGAGCTGGAACGGCTGCGGGAGCTGGAGCTGGAACGGCTGTGGGAGCTGGAGCTGGAACGGCTGCGGGAGCTGGAACGGCTGCAGGAGCCGAAACCGGGACGGCTGCGGGAGCTGGAGCTGGAACGGCTGCGGGAGCTGTCACTAGGTTGATAGTAGCATCAATTGCAGCTCGATAGGCACAGGCCAGACCCCAGCACGCCACAGTGATTTGTGTCACTTCGGAACTGCCGGAGTCATGACACCTTTTTTTCAAGCATTCTACCAGTTTTTTAGGATTTTGCAGTTGTTCAGGGGTGAACGTCCAAAACACTGGAGGTGCCCACTGCCCTAGAAACCTGCCCATATCCTCCCACACTCCCTGCCACTCGCAAATATCCCGCCTCAAGACAGATCTCCGGATGAGATTCCTAAGTAGTTGTTTAACCTTAAACAAAACCTGAAGCGCATTCAGGAGACATAACAACAAGAACATGCTGGTCTGAGTATCCCAAGGATATTCAACATCTTGGAGAGCTACCGTAACTAGCTCGGGGGATAAGAGGGTGGTGAAGGAGGAAGGGAGAGTGAACAGGTAGGAGAAAATATCTTCCCCTGTCCCCTCCAGAGATTGACTCCCTGATGGAAAAAGGCAATAGGTGTAATTGCTAATAGTTTCTGAGATATGGTTTCCGAAGTATAGAGTCGACGACAGTGCTGAGTACAAATACCAGGTTAGAGTCATGACCAGATATCTCATCATTTCATAAGCCATCGTTACACCACACAGTACCATAACAATCTTGAACCAGGGCCCGGAAAGGATAAACAGCATGACAGGGAGCACATACAGAAAGTAACTTGCTATAAAACTCAATTTGGGAAACAGGTATAGCAGACTTGAGATGAAAGCAATCAACATTGTGACTAGCAACTATTAAGCAGGTCGAATACTTATACCAATTTTAGTTTAACACACTCGGGTCAAATCTGTCGATATCTCAACCCTTCGTGCCCCACGTTGGGCGCCAAATTGACTGTTGTGGTTTAGCCCGGCTGGCAGCCAAACACCACACAGCTGTTCGCTCACCCTCCCCCCTCCCTCTCCGGGATGGGGGAGAGAAACGGGAAAGTGAAGCCTGTGAGTTGAGATAAGGACAGTTTATTAAGACAGGGAAAATAATAACAATAATAATAATAATAATAATAATAATAATAATAGTAATAATGTGTACAAAGTGATGCACAATGCAATTGCTCACCACCCGTTGACTGATGCCCAGCCTATCCCCGAGCAGCCGGCCCCCCCACCCCGGCTAGCCACCCCTATATATTGTTCAGCATGACGTCAGATGGTATGGAATACCCCTTTGGCCAGTTTGGGTCAGCTGTCCTGGGTCTGTCCCCTCCCAGCTCCTGCTGCACCCCCAGCCTGCTCGCTAGCAGGACAGAGCGAGAAGCTGAAAGGTCCTTGGCTTGGTGTAAGCATTGCTCTACAACAATTAAAACATCAGCATGTTATCAGCGCTCTTCTCATCCTAATCCAAAACATAGCACCCTGCCAGCTACTAGGAGGAAAATTAACTCTGTCCTACCTGAAACCAGGACAGATATCCACCCCTTATTCCATACCATTTATGTCATGCTCAGGTTACACTCTTTCCAATACCTTCTAATTAGTCACCATTTTCATCTATGATATATAGCAACCATGGTAGTGATGACATACAGTGTTATATGATAATTAACATACTACAATTCAACTCATGGGCTATTCTCACCCAGTATTAGGTCCCCTTGAGGTACACACCGAACCTCCCCATTCTTTTGCATTACCCACCAAGTGCATCCAGGTCCCCGGGCAAAAGCAATCCCATGAATGGGCTTGCCTTTTCCTGAGGCAGGAGTAGCCCAGACTGTCTTACCCAGCATGTTTCTTACGTGCACTACAGGAACTTTATCCCCTTCTACAGTGCGTAACAGGTTTGATTGGGCAGGTCCAGCTCGGTTGGCAGATCCTCTAGTATTGACTAACCAGGTGGCCTTTGCCAAATGTGTTTCCCAATTTTTGAATGTCCCAGCACCCATCGCTTTCAGTGTAGTCTTTAACAGTCCATTGTATCGTTCAACTTTCCCAGAGGCTGGTGCATGATAAGGGATGTGATACACCCACTCAATACCATGTTCTTTGGCCCAAGTGTCTATAAGGTTGTTTCGGAAATGAGTGCCATTGTCTGACTCAATTCTTTCTGGGGTGCCATGTCGCCATAGGACTTGCTTTTCAAGGCCCAGGATAGTGTTCCGGGCGGTGGCATGGGGCACAGGATATGTTTCCAGCCATCCGGTGGTTGCTTCCACCATTGTAAGTACGTGGCGCTTGCCGTTGCGGGTTTGGGGGAGTGTGATGTAATCAATCTGCCAGGCCTCTCCATATTTGTATTTCAGCCATCGTCCTCCATACCAGAGAGGCTTTGACCGTTTGGCTTGTTTAATTGCAGCACATGTTTCACAATCATGAATAACCTGTGCTATAGTGTCCATGGTCAGGTCCACCCCTCGGTCACGAGCCCATCTGTATGTTGCATCTCTACCTTGATGGCCTGAGGTGTCATGGGCCCATCGGGCTATAAATAATTCACCTTTATGTTGCCAGTCCAGGTCCACCTGAGCCACTTCAATCTTAGCAGCCTGATCCACCTGCTGGTTGTTTTGATGTTCTTCAGTAGCCCGATTCTTGGGCACATGAGCATCTACATGGCGTACCTTTACAACCAGGTTCTCTACCCGGGCAGCAATATCTTGCCACAATGCAGCAGCCCAGATGGGTTTGCCCCGGCGTTCCCAGTTGTTCTGCTTCCATTGCTGTAGCCACCCCCACAGGGCATTTGCTACCATCCATGAATCAGTGTAGAGATAGAGAACTGGCCACTTTTCTCGTTCAGCAATATCTAAGGCCAGCTGAACGGCTTTCACTTCTGCAAACTGACTCGATTCACCTTCTCCCTCAGCAGCTTCTGCAACTCGTCGTGTAGGACTCCATACGGCAGCTTTCCATCTCCGATGCTTTCCCACCATACGACAGGACCCATCAGTGAACAGGGCGTATTTCTTCTCATTTTCTGGTAGCTTGTTGTACAGTGGGGCTTCTTCAGCACGGACCACCTCCTCCTCTGCTGATATCCCAAAGTACTTGCCTTCTGGCCAGTCCATAATCACTTCCAGGATTCCTGGGCGACTGGGGTTTCCTATTCGAGCCCGCTGAGTAATCAGTGCAACCCACTTGCTCCATGTAGCATCAGTTGCATGATGTGTAGAGGGGACCCTTCCTTTGAACATCCAACCCAGTACCGGCAGTCGGGGTGCCAGAAGGAGCTGCGCTTCAGTACCGACCACTTCCGAAGCAGATCGAACTCCCTCATATGCTGCCAATATCTCCTTTTCGGTTGGAGTATAGCGGGCCTCAGATCCTCTGTATCCCCGACTCCAAAACCCCAGGGGTCGACCTCGAGTTTCCCCAGGTTCTTTCTGCCAGAGGCTCCAGGTGGGACCATTCTCCCCGGCTGCGGTGTAGAGCACATTCTTTACGTCTGGTCCTGTTCGGACTGGCCCAAGGGCTACTGCATGAACTATTTCCTGCTTAATTTGTTCAAAGGCTTGTCGTTGCTCAGGGCCCCATTCAAAAGCATTCTTCTTACGAGTTACTTGGTAGAGCGGGTTTACAATCAGACTGTAATTTGGAATATGCATTCTCCAAAACCCCACGACACCTAGGAAAGTTTGTGTTTCCTTTTTGCTAGTTGGTGGAGACATAGCTGTTATTTTGTTGATCACATCCATTGGGATTTGACGACGTCCATCTTGCCATTTTATTCCTAAAAACTGGATCTCTCGTGCAGGTCCTTTGACTTTATTTTGTTTTATGGCAAAACCGGCCTTCAGAAGGATTTGGACTATTTTCTTCCCTTTCTTGAAAACTTCCTCTGCCGTGTCACCCCACACAATGATGTCATCGATGTACTGCAGGTGTTCAGGAGCCTCCCCCTGCTCCAGCGCAGACTGGATCAGTCCATGGCAAATGGTAGGGCTATGTTTCCACCCCTGGGGCAGCCGATTCCAAGTATATTGGACTCCCCTCCAAGTGAAAGCAAACTGTGGCCTGCACTCTGCTGCTAGAGGGATGGAGAAAAATGCATTAGCAATATCAATTGTGGCATACCACTTGGCTGCCTTTGATTCCAGTTCGTACTGGAGTTCTAGCATGTCCGGCACTGCAGCACTCAGTGGTGGCGTGACTTCGTTCAGGCCACGATAGTCCACTGTTAGTCTCCACTCACCATTAGACTTTCGCACTGGCCATATGGGACTATTAAAAGGTGAATGGGTCTTGCTGATCACTCCTTGGCTCTCCAGTTGACGAATTAGCTCGTGGATGGGAATCAGGGAGTCTCGGTTGGTGCGATATTGCCGCCGGTGCACAGTTGTGGTAGCGATTGGCACTTGCTGTTCTTCAACCCTCAGCAGCCCCACAACAGAAGGGTCCTCTGAGAGACCGGGCAAGGTAGACAACTGTTTAATGTCCTCTGTCTCTAAGGCAGCTATGCCAAAAGCCCAGCGGAACCCTTTTGGGTCCTTGAAATATCCTCTTCTAAGATAGTCTATGCCAAGGATGCACGGAGCATCCGGGCCAGTCACAATACGGTGCTTTTGCCACTCATTTCCAGTTAGACTCACTTCAGCTTCCAATACAGTTAACTGCTGGGATCCCCCTGTCACGCCATAAATACAGATGGGCTCTGGCCCTTTACAGCTTGATGGCATTAGAGTACATTGTGCACCGGTGTCTACTAAAGCCTTATACTTCTGTGCGTCAGACGTGCCAGGCCATCGAATCCACACAGTCCAATAAACTCGGTTGTCCCTTTCCTCCCCCTGGCTGGAGGCAGGGCCCCTCTAGTCCTGGTCAGAATCTTCGTTTCTGTGTTTAAAAGACTGCCTGCTAGAAGTTGGAGCAGCAAACTTTTCAGAGAACCCCTTTCTCCCGATTGTTTTCTTTTGTAACTCACGTACCCGTGCCTCTAGGGTCTCAGTAGATTTTCCATCCCATTTTCTCATGTCCTCTCCATGGTCACGTAGGCAGAACCACAGGGTGGCGCGGGGTGTGTACCCACCATATTGTCTTCTTTGCACGGATGCGCGTTTACCCCTAATAGCCGAGACGCTGGTTCGTACAGGTGGGGAAGAAAATACACTCTCTTTAAGTTGGTGGACCTCTTCAAAAAGTTTCTCCAAAGTATTCTCTTTTAGTTGGTGGCCACTGGTTTGTTCAGGTGGGGGGGAAGATAAATTCTCTTTAAGTTGGTGGAACTCTTCAGAGAGTTTCTCCACAGCCGAGACGCAGGCCTGTAGGGAAGAGGAGAGATTTCCTTCGTACTGCCGGAGTTGTTTAGCCATGTCACCCACTGTGGGATCTTCACCGTCTTTCCAGGATATTATTGCCAATGTGCTGGCCCATGTTGATGGTGCATTATGTACAAACTTCCGCCATATGGGTCGAGTACACTGGACGTCATCTGGATCTGTGGATGTTTGTGCGTCGTCTAGGTCCTTATAAATTACTTCCCGTACGGCTAATTCCCTCAGGTACTGGATTCCCTTCTCCATGGTGGTCCACTTGACTGGTAGACATACAAGTTCTTCCTTGTAGGGATACCTTCCCTTCACAGCTAACAGGAGACGCCTCCAGAGGCTGTGAGATCGTGCTCCATCTCCAATTGCTTTGTCAATGCTTGCATCTCTAGCAAGGGATCCCAACCGCTTGGCTTCCCTGCCCTCTAATTCCACACCATTGGCTCCAGTGTCCCAGCACCGGAGCAGCCAGGTGACAAGCTGTTCACCTATACAGCGACCAAAATCTTTTCGCACATCTCGTAGCTCACGCTGGTATAGGGTTCGGGTAGTTACTGTTGATTTTTCAACATCCTCATCCTCATCTTCATCCTCCTGCACACTTGATGGCCCAGCCTCGTCTTCTCCACGCCCAGACTTAGCAGAAGACTTTCTGCGTTCTAAACGACCTGAGTCTCTATACCATTTTTTCACCTTTTCTACAGGGGCAACTTGCACTGCTACAGCTCGCCTCTCCGACCCAGCCACAGGGTTTGCCACAGGGGTTGGAATACCCTCTGCAGGGGCAACTTGCACTGCTACAGTTCGTTTCTCCGACCCAGCCACAGGGTCTGCCACAGGGGTTGGAGTACCCTCTGCAGGGGCAACTTGCACTGCTACAGTTCGTTTCTCTGACCCAGCCACAGGAGTGGGAACGGCTGCGGGAGCTGGAACGGCTGTGGGTGCCGGGACGGCTGCGGGAGCTGGAGCTGGAACGGCTACGGGAGCTGGAACGGCTGTGGGAGCTGGAACGGCTGCGGGAGCTGGAGCTGGAACGGCTGCGGGAGCTGGAACGGCTGCAGGAGCCGAAACCGGGACGGCTGCGGGAGCTGGAGCTGGAACGGCTGCGGGAGCTGGAACGGCTGTGGGAGCTGGAACCGGGACGGCTGCGGGAGCTGGAGCTGGAACGGCTGCGGGAGCTGGAGCTGGAACGGCTGTGGGAGCTGGAGCTGGAACGGCTGCGGGAGCTGGAACGGCTGCAGGAGCCGAAACCGGGACGGCTGCGGGAGCTGGAGCTGGAACGGCTGCGGGAGCTGTCACTAGGTTGATAGTAGCATCAATTGCAGCTCGATAGGCACAGGCCAGACCCCAGCACGCCACAGTGATTTGTGTCACTTCGGAACTGCCGGAGTCATGACACCTTTTTTTCAAGCATTCTACCAGTTTTTTAGGATTTTGCAGTTGTTCAGGGGTGAACGTCCAAAACACTGGAGGTGCCCACTGCCCTAGAAACCTGCCCATATCCTCCCACACTCCCTGCCACTCGCAAATATCCCGCCTCAAGACAGATCTCCGGATGAGATTCCTAAGTAGTTGTTTAACCTTAAACAAAACCTGAAGCGCATTCAGGAGACATAACAACAAGAACATGCTGGTCTGAGTATCCCAAGGATATTCAACATCTTGGAGAGCTACCGTAACTAGCTCGGGGGATAAGAGGGTGGTGAAGGAGGAAGGGAGAGTGAACAGGTAGGAGAAAATATCTTCCCCTGTCCCCTCCAGAGATTGACTCCCTGATGGAAAAAGGCAATAGGTGTAATTGCTAATAGTTTCTGAGATATGGTTTCCGAAGTATAGAGTCGACGACAGTGCTGAGTACAAATACCAGGTTAGAGTCATGACCAGATATTTCATCATTTCATAAGCCATCGTTACACCACACAGTACCATAACAATCTTGAACCAGGGCCCGGAAAGGATAAACAGCATGACAGGGAGCACATACAGAAAGTAACTTGCTATAAAACTCAATTTGGGAAACAGGTATAGCAGACTTGAGATGAAAGCAATCAACATTGTGACTAGCAACTATTAAGCAGGTCGAATACTTATACCAATTTTAGTTTAACACACTCGGGTCAAATCTGTCGATATCTCAACCCTTCGTGCCCCACGTTGGGCGCCAAATTGACTGTTGTGGTTTAGCCCGGCTGGCAGCCAAACACCACACAGCCGTTCGCTCACCCTCCCCCCTCCCTCTCCGGGATGGGGGAGAGAAACGGGAAAGTGAAGCCTGTGAGTTGAGATAAGGACAGTTTATTAAGACAGGGAAAATAATAACAATAATAATAATAATAATAATAATAATAGTAATAATGTGTACAAAGTGATGCACAATGCAATTGCTCACCACCCGTTGACCGATGCCCAGCCTATCCCCGAGCAGCCGGCCCCCCCACCCCGGCTAGCCACCCCTATATATTGTTCAGCATGACGTCAGATGGTATGGAATACCCCTTTGGCCAGTTTGGGTCAGCTGTCCTGGGTCTGTCCCCTCCCAGCTCCTGCTGCACCCCCAGCCTGCTCGCTAGCAGGACAGAGCGAGAAGCTGAAAAGGTCCTTGGCTTGGTGTAAGCATTGCTCTACAACAATTAAAACATCAGCATGTTATCAGCGCTCTTCTCATCCTAATCCAAAACATAGCACCCTGCCAGCTACTAGGAGGAAAATTAACGCTGTCCTACCTGAAACCAGGACACTTCTCTACTTTCCTCCGCTGTTCTTGCCTCTGCTTTGCCTTGCTTTGCCTCAGATTGCTTTACTTTGGTTTGTTTGCTTTGTCTTTGCTGGCCCTGCTTTGCTTTTCCTTGTGCTACTTTCCTTTGCTTTGCTTTGCTTTGCCTTGCTCTGCTTTGCCTTTGCTGGCCACGCTTTCTTTTGCTTTTTCAGGCCGTGCTTTCCCTTGTCTTTCTTTGCTTGGTATTCCTGGCATTGCTTTCCTTTTCCTTCTGTGCCCTGCTTTGCTTCTCCTACCCCTGCTGTGCTTTGCCTTGCCTCAAACTGCTTTCATTCCTTGGCTTTACCTTTCCTGGCTCTGCCTTGCTTTTCCTTCTGATATTTTGCTTTGCTTTGCTTTGCCTTGCTCTGCTTTGCCTTTGCTGGCCACGCTTTCTTTTGCTTTTTCTGGCCATGCTTTCCTTTGTTTTTTCAGGCCGTGCTTTCCGTTGTCTTTCTTTGCTTGGTATTCCTGGCACCGCTTGGTTTTACTTTCTCTGCTCTGCTTTGTATTCTCCTACCCCTGCTGTGCTTCGCCTTGCCTCAAACTGCTTTCTTTACTTTGCTATACGTTTCCTGGCACTGCTGTGACTTTCCTTGTACCAGTTTGCACTGCTTTGCTTTGCCTTGCTCTGCTTTGCCTTTCCTGGCCATGCTTTTTCAGGCCGTGCTTTCCTTTGTTTTGCTTTGCTTTGTATTCCTGCCACGGCTTTGCTTTACCTTCTCTGCTCTGCTTTGCTTTTCCTACCCCTGCTGTGCTTTGCCTTGCCTCGAACTGCTTTCTTTCCTTTGCTCTACATTTCCCGGCACTGCTTTTCTTTTCCTTCTGCTACTTTCCTTTCCTTTGCTCTGCCTTGCACTGCTTTGCCGTTCCTGGACACGCTTTACTTTGCTTTTCCTGACCCTGCTTTGCCTGCTTTTTTTTTGTCCCTTCTTTTTTTTTTTTTTTTTTTAATTGAGGTATATATTCATTGCATTGCTTTGTTTTATTTTTGGACCTTTTTGCTTTGTTTTTTCCGGCCGCGCTTTGCTTTTCCTGGCCCTGCTTGTCATTTCTTTTCCTTCTGCCGCATTCTTTTCCGTAGCAGGGCTTTGCTCTGTCTTGCTCGGCTTTCCTCTTCATCGCTCTGCTCTCCTGTGCTGTGCTATGCTTGCCTTGCAGACCGTCGCGCCGATTTTGCCGACGAGTCGACTGGTATATTTATGAACGCATAAACCCTCAGACACACAACTTGGCCTCCCCGCGGCCCGAAGACTGTCCCCTCGGAACCGGAGGGTGAGGGCAGCAGGCCTGGCCGCCCGACATGGTCAATTCTGGGGCCCCAGCCATGCGGCGATCCGCCAGGTGGTCCCCAGTGCTACTCGTCTGGGGATGGTGTTGGGTGAGGTTTTGAACGACGATAGGTAACTACACGATTCCCACAAGTACAGTGGAAGGAAGGCAACGATTCAATAAATAAATAAATAAATAAATAAATACGTAAAAAAACCAGGTAAAGCAAGACATGGTTCTTGCCCACTGTCACGGTGGACTATGAGGCGTCAAGGAGGCCGGGGAGCGGGCGAGCAGGGTACAGCCACCGTCCGAGTGTGGCCGCCAGCTCTACCCGGCATGAGGGCCCTGCGGTCTTTTCCCCGCAGACACTGGGAACCGGCAGGAGGGCTGGCCGCCAGCTCCTTACATTTGCTTCGATTCTCTTTGTTTTTCCTTGCTCTGCTTTGCTTTGCTCTGCTCTTCCTGGCACAGCTTTGCTTTTCCTTCTCTCCTTTCCTCCGCTGTTCTTGCCTCTGCTTTGCTTTGCTTTGCCTCAGATTGCTTTGCTTTGGTTTGTTTGCTTTGTCTTTGCTGGCCCTGCTTTGCTTTTCCTTGTGCTACTTTCCTTTGCTTTGCTTTGCTTTGCCTTGCTCTGCTTTGCCTTTGCTGGCCACGCTTTCTTTTGCTTTTTCAGGCCGTGCTTTCCCTTGTCTTTCTTTGCTTCGTATTCTTGGCACCGCTTGGTTTTACCTTCTCTGCTCTGCTTTGCTTTTCCTACGCCTGCTGTGCTTTGCCTTGCCTCGAACTGCTTTCTTTCCTTTGCTCCACATTTCCTGGCCCTGCTTTGCTTTTCCTTGTGCTACTTTCCTTTGCTTTGCTTTGCCTTGCTCTGCTTTGCCTTTCCTGGCCATGCTTTCTTTTGCTTTTTCAGGCCGTGCTTTCCGTTGTCTTTCTTTGCTTGGTATTCCTGGCACCGCTTGGTTTTACTTTCTCTGCTCTGCTTTGTATTCTCCTACCCCTGCTGTGCTTTGCCTTGCCTCAAACTGCTTTCTTTCCTTGGCTTTACCTTTCCTGGCCATGCTTTCTTTTGCTTCTTTTTGTATTCCTGGCACTGTTTTGCTTTACCTTCTCTGCTCTGCTTAGCTTTTCCTACCCCTCCTGTGCTTTGCCTTACCTCGAACTTTTTGTTTTGATTTGTTTGCTTTTCCTTGTGCTACTTTCCTTTGCTTTGCTTTGCCTTGCTCTGCTTTGCTCTGCTCTGCTCTTCCTGGCACAGCTTTGCTTTTCCTTCTCTACTTTCCTCCGCTGTTCTTGCCCCTGCTTTGCTTTGCTTTACGTGAGATTGCTTTGCCACACCAGGGTGGGTCCTCCGGGGCACCCGGGGCCTGCCGGGGGACACCGGGTATGGTCCTCCGTGGCGCCCAGGGGCCCGCCGGGGCTCACTGGGGTGGGTCCTCTCGGCCTACCAGGTACACACCTGGGCGTAACCGTGTTGGGTCCTCTGGGGTGCCTGGGGGCCTGCCGGGGGTCACAGGGGTGGGTTCTCCGGGGCGCTCGGGGGCATGCCGGGGCTCACCTGGGGGGGTCCTCCGGGGCGCCCTTTCACCCACCTGGGGTCACCCGGGGGTGTCCTCCGGGGCGCCCGGAGGCCTTCCTGGGGTAACCCTGGTGGGTCCTCCGGGGCGCCAGGAGGCCTGCCGGCGGTCACCGGGGAGGGTCCTCCAGGTCGCCCGGGGGCCCGGCAGGGGTCACCAGGGTGGGTCCTCCGGGGTGCCTGGGGGCCCGCCGGGGGACACCGGGGGGGGTCCTCCGGGGCAACTGGGGGCCCACCGGGCGTCACCAGGGGGGGTCCTCCGGGATGCCCGGGGGCCCACCAGGGTTCACCGGGGTTGGTCCACAGGGTAGCGTCCGCCAGGGGGCCCAGAAGCCCGCCAGGGGTCACCGGCATGGGTCCTCGGGCGAATCCGCAATGGGCGCCCGGAAGCCCGCCAGGGGTCACCGGAGTGGGTCTTCCGGGGTGCCTAGGGGCCCTCCGGAGGTCACTGGGGGGGGTCCTCCAGGGCACCGGGGGGCCCGCCTGGGGTCAGCGGGTCGGGGTCTGCGGGGCGTCCGGCGCACGCTGGGGTTCGCCGGGGGTCACCTGGGGGCGTCCTCCGGGACGCCCAGGGGCCCGCCGAGGGTCACCTGGGTGGGTCCTCCGGGGCGCCCGGGGGCCCACTGGGGGTCACCTGAGGGGGTCCTCTGTGGCGCCCAGGGTCCCGCCGGGGATAACCTGGGGTGGTCCTCTAAGCGCCCGGGGGCCCGCCGGAGGTCAGTGGGGTGGGTCCTCCAGGGCGCCCAGGGGCCTGCCGGGGGTCACTGGAGTGGGTCCTCCAGGGCACCGGGGGCCCGCCGTGTGTCACCTGTCGGGGTCCTCCGGGGCGCACAGGGGCCTGCCGGGGGTCACTGGGGTGGGTCCTCCGGGGCGCCCTTTGGCCTGCTGGGGGTCACCTGGGGGGTTCCTCCCGGGGCGCCCTTTGGCCCGCTGGGGTCACCGGGGAGGGTCCTCTGGGGCGCCCGGGGGCCCTCCAGGGGTCACCGGGGTTGGTCCATCGGGGCGCCCGGGGGCCGGCTGGGGGTCACCCTGGGGGTTCTTCCGGGCCGCCTGGGGGAACGCCGGGGGTAAGCGCGGTGGGTTGTCTGGAATGCCCGGGGGCCCGCCGGGGTTCACCGGGGTGGGTCGTCCGAGGCGCCGGGGGCCCTCTGGGGTGGGTCTTCTGGGGTGCCCGGGGGTCCGCTGAGGTTCACCGGGGTGGGTCCTCCAGGGTGCCCGGGGGCTCACCAGGGGTCACCGGGGTGGGTCCTCCAGGGAGCCCCGGGGCCCACCGGGGGTCAACTGGGGGGGTCCTCCGGGGTGCCCTTTGGCCCGCCGGGGCTCACTGGGGGGGTCCTGCGGGGCGCCCAGGGGCTTGCCGGGGGTTACGGCGTGGGTCCTCCGGGGCGCCTGGGGACCCGCCAGGGGTCACCAGGGTGTGTCATCCGCGGGGCCCAGGGGCCCGCCAGGGTCACTTGGGTGGGTCCTCCCGGGCTCCTGGGGGCCCGCCGGGGGTCACCAGGGTGGGTCCTCCAGGGCGCCCGGGAGCCCGCTGGGGGTCACCTGGATGAGTCCTCCAGGGCGCCACAGGGCCCGCTGGGGGTCAGCTGGGGGATTCTCAGGGGCACCCGGGGTGCCGGCAGGGGTCACCGGGGTGGGTCCTCCGGGGCGCCCTTTGGCCCGCCGGGGGTCACCGGGGTGGGTCCTCCAGACCACCGGGGGGCCAGACGGGGGTCACCCGGGGGCGTGTTCCGGGCCACCGGGGGACCGCCGGGGGTCATCGGGGTGGGTCCTTTGGAATGGCCAGGGGCCCACCGGGGGTCACCGGGGTGGGTCGTCCAAGGCGCTGGGGGCCCTTTGGGGTGAGTCTTCTGAGGCGCCCAGGGGCCCGCTGAGGGTCACCGGAGTGGGTCCTCCGGGGCGCCCGGGGGCCCGCTGGGGGTCACCGGGGTGGGACCTACAGGGCGCCCGGGGGCCCGCCGGGGGTCACCGGGGTGGGTCCTCCGGGCCGTCCGGGGGCCCGCCGGGGTTCACCTGGGGGGGTCTTCCAGGACGCCGGGGACCCGCCGGGGATCAAGGGGGTGGGTCCTCTGGGGCGCCCGGGGGCCCACCGGGGGTCACCCGGTTGGGTCCTTCTAGGCGCCTGGGGGCCCTCCGGGGGTCACCGGGGTGGGTCCTCCGGGGCGCCCGGGGGCCTGCCATGGGTCACCTGGGGTAGTCCTCCGAGGCGCCCTGGGACCCGCCGGGGGTCACCTGGGGCCATCCTCTGGGGCACCCGGGGGGCACTGGGGTGGGTCCTCCGGGGCACCCAGGGGCCTGCCGGGGGTCACCTGTTTGGTTCCTCCGGGGTGCCCGGGGGCCGCCGCGGTCACCGGGGAGGGTCCTCTGGGGCGCCCGGGGGCCTGCCGGGGGTCACCGGGGTTGGTCCATCAGGGCGCCCGGGGGCCGGCCGGGGGTCACCCTGGGGGGTCTTCCAGGCCGCCTGGGGAAACGCCGGGGGTAAGCGGGGTGGGTCGTCTGGAATGCCTGGGGGCTCGCCTGGGGTCACCGAGGTGGGTCCTCCAGGGGCGCCCAGGGCCCTGCTGGGGGTCACCTGGGTGGGTCCTCCGGGGCGCCCGGGGGCCGGCCGGGGATCACCTGGGGGGGTCAACCGGGGCGCCCGGGGGCCCGCCGGGGTTCACCGGGGTGGGTCGTCCGGGGCGCCCGGGGACTCGCCGGGGGTCACCTGGGGGGTTCCTCCCGGGGCACCCAGGGGCCCGCCGGGTGTCACCTTGGTGGGTCCTCCAGGGCGCCCGGGGGCCCACCGGGAGTCACCTGGGGGGGTCCTCCGGGGTGCCTGGGGGCCCGCCGGGGGTCACCAAGGTGGGTCCTCGGGGGTGCCCGGGGGCCCGCCAGGGGTCACCTGGGGGGGTCCTCCGGGGCGGCCAGGGGCCCGCTGGGGGTCAACTGGGGGGGTCGTTCAAGGCTGCCGGGGGCCCATCGGGCTTCAACGGGGTGGGTCCTCCGGGGCGCTGGGGGCCCGCCGGAGGTCACCAGGGTGGGTCTTCTGTGGCGCCCAGGGGCCCACCGGGGTTGCTTGGGTCGGTCCTCCAGGGTGCCCGGGAGACCGCCGGGGGTCACGTAGATGGGTCCTCCGGGGTGCCCGGGAGCCTGCTGGGGGTCACCTGGATGGGTCCTCCAGGGTGCCATGGGGCCCGCTGGGGGTCACCGGGTTGGGTCGTCCTGGACGCCCTTGGGCCCTCCGGGGGTCAGCTGGGGGGGTCCTCCGGGGCGCCCGTGGTCCGCTGGGGGTCAAGGGGGTGGGTCCTCTGGGGCACCCAGCTGCCCACTGGGAGTCACCGGGGTGGGTCCTTATAGGCGCCCGGTGGCCCTCCGGGGGTCACCGGGGTGGGTCCTCCGGGTCGCTCTGGGGCGCACCGGGGGTCACCGGAGTGGGTCCTCTGGGGCGCCCAGGAGCCCGCCAGGGGTCACCTAGATGGGTCCTCCAGGGTGCCTGAGAGCCCGCTGGGGGTCACCTGGATGGGTCCTCCGGACCGCCAGGGGGCTGGTCGGGGGTCACCTTGGTGGGTCCTCTGGAGCACCCAGGGGCCCACCGGGGGACATGGGGGTGGGTTTTCCGGGGACCCCGGGGGCTCGCCGGGGGTCACTGGGGTGGGTCCTCCGGAGCGCCCGGGGGCCCAGTGGGGGACACGGGGGTGGGTTGTCCGATGACCCCGGGGGCTCGCAGGGGGTCACTGGAGTGGGCCCTCCAGGGTGCCCGGGGGCCCGCTGGGACTCACCTGGGGGGGTCCTCCGGGGCGCCCGGGGGTGCACCGCGGGTCACCGGGGTGGGTTGTCCAGGGCGCCCGGGGCCCCGCCAGGGGTCACCGGAGTGGGTCCTCCGGGGGGCCTGGGGGCCCGCCAGGGGTTTCCAGGGTAGGTCCTCCGGGGCGCCCGGGGGCCTGCCGGAGGTCACTGGAATGGGTCCTCCAGGGCGCCCGGTGGCTCGCCGGGGGTCACCAGAGTGGCTCCTCCAGGGGTGCCCGGGGGCTCAGCGGGGCTCACTTGGGTGGGTCCTCCTGGGCGGTTGGGGGCCCACCGGGGGTCACCGGGGTGGGTCCTCCGGGGTGCTCGGCGGCCCGCCGGGGGTCACCGGGGTGGGTGCTCCGAGGCGCCCTGGGGCCTGCTGGGGCTAACCGGGGTGGGTCCTCTGGGGCGCCGGGGGCACCCCGGGTGTCACCTGTGGGGGTCCTCCGGGGCGCCCGGGGGCGCGCCGGGAGTCACCTGTGCGGGGTCCTCCATGGCACCCGGGGGCCCTCCGGGAGTCACCGGAGTGGGTCCACCGGGGCGCCCTGGGGCCCGCCAGGGGTCCCTGGATTTTGTCCTCTGGGGCGCCCGGGGGTCCACCGGGGGTCATCGGGGTGGGTCCTCCGGGGCTCCCGGAGGCCTGCCGGGGTCACCCGGGGGGGTCCTCCGGGGCGCCCGGGGGGGTCCTCCGGGGCGCCCGGGGGGTTACCGTGGTGGGTCTTCCAGAGCCCCCGGGGGCCCGTCGGGAGTCACCAGGGTGGCTCCTCCGGTGTGCCTGGGGGGTCACGGGAGGGGTCCTCCAGAGCACCCGGGGGCCCTCCGGTGGTCACGGGGGTCGGTCCTCCAGGGTGCCCAGGGTCCCGCCGGGTGTCACCGGGGTGGGTCCTCCGGGGTGCACGGGGGCCCGCCAGGGGTCACCGGGGTGCGTCCTCCGGGGCGCCCCGGAGCCTGCCGGGGGTCAGCGGGGTTGGTCCTCCTTGGCGCCCAGGGGCCCGCCGGGTGTCACCTGGGGAGGTCACCGTGGTGGGTCCTCCGGGGTGCCTGGGGGCCCGCCAGGGGTCACCTGGGGGGGTCCTCCAGGGAGCCCGGGGGCCCGCCGGGGTCACGGGAGAGAGTCCTCTGGGGGGTCCGGGGTCTCGCCGGGGGTCACCGCGGTCGGTCCTCCGGGGCTCCCCGGGGCCCACGGTGGGTCACCAGGGTGGGTCCTCCAGGGCGCCCAGGAGCCTGCGGGGGGTCACCGGCGTGGGTCCTCCAGGGCGCCCGGCGGCCCACCGGGTGTCACCGGTGTGGGTCCTCTGGGGTGCCCGGGGCCCCGCCGGGGTTTTCCGGAGTGAGTCCTCTGGGGCGCCCGGGGTCCCGCCGGGGGTCACCGGGGTGGGTCCTCCAGGGCGCCCGGGGGCCCACCGGGGGTCACCAGGGTGGGTCCTACGGGGCGCCCGGGGGCCCGCCTGGGATCACCTGGGGGGGTCCTCCTGGGCGCCCGGAGACCTGCCAGGGGTCCCCGGGGTGGGTCCTCCAGGGCGCACAAGTGCGCGCTGCTGGTCTCCGGGGGAGGTCCTCCGGAGGGCCCGTGGGCCCTCTGGTGGCACCGTGGTAGGTCCTCCGGGGTGCCCGTGGCTCCCGGGTTCCCGCCGGGGGTCAGCTGGGGGGGTCCTTCAGAGCGCCTGGGGTCCTCCGGAGGGCCCGTGGGCCCTCTGGTGGCACCGTGGTAGGTCCTCCGGGGTGCCCGTGGCTCCCGGGTTCCTGCCGGGGGTCAGCTGGGGGGGTCCTTCAGAGCGCCCGGGGGCCGCCGGAGGTCAACGGGGTGGGTCCTCCGTGGCGCCAGGGGACCCGCCGGGGTTCACCATGGTGCGTCCACCGGGGCGCCCGGGGCCCTGCCGGGGGCCACCTGGGTGGGTCCTCCGGGGTGCCCGGTGGCCCGCCTGGGGTCAGCGGGCTGGGTCCTCCGGGGCGCCCTGGAGCCCGCCAGGGGTCACCGGAGTGGGTCCTCCGGGGTGCCCGGGGGTGCGCCTGGGGTCGCCAGGGTTGGTCGTCT